>NC_060274.1:25151177-25448645 GCF_021613505.1 Equus quagga
AACGCTAAAGACAACAGCCAGGTGAAATGAGCTTGGCTGCTGTGTACGGGGGTGGTGTTTCTATTCCTTCGTCAGTCTCTTTCTATTCAAGATCATCTGACTGAATTTTCCTCCATGATTGCACTAGAGTTATTGCTCCAGTGAATTTCTGCAGGGGCAGGGGGCGGGGAAACCCAAGGGATTGCCAGCCAGCATGAAATCACCTGACTGCTTGGACCTTCTCTCACAGCAAGAACATTCCTGAGGGTTCAGTTGCATTCTTGGTGCTAATTCCAGGCTAGAAGCATCAGAGGAAAGGAAAGTGAGTGTGCATTTTACATAATTGGAAAGGAAAGGAGTGTAGACAGAATTCTCAGGAAGCGGGAAGAGAGCAGAGCCACAGCTCTCTCAGACAAATTCTTACGGGAACTAAATGAAAGGCCACACTGTGCTTACATCTCTGATGGAAACAGTCAAAATGGGGACACTGCATCAAGATGAGCAGTCATATGATTACAAACAAAACTGCATTATTCCCTGGTTTTTATTGTTATCATGACTGTATTATTATGCTTAATTATTCATTACCATTTTTCTCCATTTTGCTATTATTGATGATATTTTTTTTACCCTGTAATAAAGCCACTTGCCTTAATCAGTCACTGTTTATTTTCTGTTCTTCTGTCTCCATGGTGCAAGAGACATAATCGTTGTTCATTTTTCAGCAGGCAGCAAGGATGGAACAGAGGGAAGGGACTGGAAAAGGAAGGTCTCCACAGGGCCTCGTACATCATACGTGACGAAGCTGCTTGCACAGGCGCTGCATTTTCATTCGACCTCCTCAGCACACTCAGGTGAGGCATGCGTTTCAGGGAAGAGGAATCTCCCTGCAGGAGTTAACCCAGCAGCACCGTTAAGCTGTTACAAGTTGTAAAACGCCTAAGCCCAAGAGTGAGCCATAAAAACTCAAAGATAAAGTTGTTAAGTATATGCCATTGCCTTCAAAATTGTCTTCTCCTCTATTCCTATCTAAACTTAGTCAGCTTGTTTTCACATGAAAAGTTTACCTTAAAATAACAACTCGTGAAATCTATTTAAAATCTAAAAATAAGAGCAATGATGTGCTTCAAAGTACTCATTTTACAGATGGAAACATTGAGGCTTAGGGAAGTTGAATGACCCGCTCAAGGTCACACAGAAAGTCAGGGGCAAGCCCAGGAAGAGAAACCAAGCTCTTGTACTATATTGCAGGTGCTCACTCTGCCCCAAACCACAGTCCCCTCAATAGGATTTTCCAAAACTGACAATGATGAAAAATAGCTTATAAAATGATTTACAAACTATCAGTAAAGCCCATGCTGGCCGATAGCAAAAGAAGTTTTACCTGAATTAGCATTTCTCCCCAAAAATCTGCTCACCAAATAGAATTTATATATAGTAGACCCTTCATTATTATAATTTACTTTCAGTAAATTGCGTTAATCTTTATATTAACTGTCACAAATCAGAGATCTATAATCTAATTCATGTTCCACCAGATACTGAAAGTGAACAATGTGTGAAATACTGTGTCAGATGCTATGGGGGACAAGAGAAGCCTTCCCTTGAAGCTCGTAATTGATGAGGGTGGCCTTAGTCTCCTCCAAGCACCTCTTCATAACTTTTAGGCAAACTCCACCTGCTTCTCAGGAAGCCTCATGCCTGCCCTAACCCACTGCAGGAATCCAACGTCCTTTCTCAATTCATTTTTATCCCCGTCTGAGTCCTTCATTGCATCTGAAATCCTATCCCAGGTCTTCAGCAGGATAACTGATGTTGAGTGTCTGGGACGACACTATTGCCTCTTCAGGACCCATCGTCGTGCTTTGCATTGAGTTGTATTTCTAGGGATGTCTGTTGAAGGCAAGCCTGTCTGTTTTTTGTTTATCTTTGATACACGAAAATCATCTCTGAAGGATAAACGTGGAGAGGGAGGAGAAAAGGGAGAAATGGAGCATCACAGTGAAGCCACCACTGAAGATGAGCACACTTCCATCCAGTTGGCAGTGAATTCCGTGTCCCGCTATTGCAGACCAAGGATGGTGGATTGAATTTGCAACTCCAATTTTTCACCTTTATTGGTGTCCCTGCCTTTTGCCCTGTAACTTGGCATTTCCTCCTACAAATGGGGTAAGCACTTGCCTGCTCTTTGACTGTGGGCTCCTCTGTGTGACTTGCTTTGGCTCACAGAATATGGGCACAAGCAACAGTGAACTAGTTTCAAACTTCGATGGCAAGAGACCTCTTGCATTTTGGCTAGCTTCCATGCTAATGCCAACGCTGTAAGGAGAGCATTCCCTGAGTAGCTATGCCCCATTCAGCCTGGGCCCCAGGATGAACACATGTGAAGCCAACCAGAGGCACGCCCACGGCACTGAGCCAAGCCCAGCTTGATACAGAGCCCGCCTGCAGAGCTCAGCCAACCCCCAACTAAACTACATGAGGGAGAAACAAGTGCTATATTGCCACTGGCATTTGGTGGTTGCTTGTTAGTACAGCAGTAGCTAAAAAATAGAGAGGAGCTCTTTGGTTTTCGTTTTTTAATCTTTTTTCATTTTTGCTTCTTGGAGGAAACCAGATAAGAATGGGACCACTTTATCACTTAATGGATGTTTTCTCATTGACATAAAAGTCTGTCAAATGCCCACTCTAGTAATGGCTTTTTGAAGTTCTCACCAAGAATTCATTCAAGTCTTCATTAAAGGAAGAAGAGGATGCTCTATTCTCATAGTTAGAGGCTTTTCTGACAACGAGTAGAACAATATCTTTGGAATATAGCATTCCTGGGAGGAGAAAAGTTGGTAGAAACTAAATTATACAGATTTTGTAAATGTGCAATTACATCTGTTTGTGAGAAGTTAGATCATTTATCCATTCCACAAATATATAATAAAGGCACATTGGCAAAGAACTAGAATGAGGGGAAAGCAGGAGACAGATTGGGCTGAATCTTTTAGCTTGGATTACTGGGAGGATGTGGAAAATGATAACAGAAATATTAAAATTGAAAAAAGTAAAGCAAATTACCTGCAGAAAGAACTTCGATAAGAAAAGGAGAAGACTTAGGAGGAATTGTGAGGTAACAAGGTATTGAATGGTTGGATAGAAAAGGAGGAGCCTGCGAGAGAAACACAGACAGAAGAGCCTGAGAGGCTGGATGAAAGCAGAAGTGGTGTGGAAGGCAAGGAGAAAAGAACATTTCCAGAAGTGAGCAGATGTCAACAGCGTCCAATGCTGCTGAGAATTTCAGTGAGATGAGAGGCAGAGAAATAGACATTGGTTTTATAGATATCAAAGTGGGTGTGAGGCAGTAAGTAATTAATCATCAAATATGCAATCTTTAACACAGACACTACTAAAAGTAGGAGTATAAAGAAAAAAGAAAAGGTTATTTGGAGGAGAGAAAATCATTTATTAATTTTATAAAGAGTAGATATGAACTGGGTGATTTCTGCACTGCACAGCCCTTAGTGGAAACATGAGAAAAGGAGGTAAAGAAACTCAACACAGAACAACTGGAGTGACCAGGACCGTGCTACGCAGATAGATTTCCTGTGTTGGGGAGAGACAGTGCAACCTTTTGAACTGGATAAACAAGCGGACCTGGAGAATCCACCCAGAGAGGATCTTTCTCTGTTGTTTAGGGATTGTCTCCTATGTACCAAGTGCTTCTCTGGATGTTTTTGCGTGATTCTCATGCAGCGCTTGCAATCTAATACAGATTACAATGCACCAGGCACGTTTCTACGGGCTTTATATGCATTAAGTCATTGGTAACATTTCTACAATGTTGGCAATATTACTCTCCTTTTAAAATGGGAACGATGAAAGTTCAGTAGGGTTAAGTAATTTGCCGAGAGTCACAAACGAACAGCACATCTGGGATTCAACTCCCTGAGTGCAAAGTCCATGGTTTTCCCCTCATATCAGATTACTCAGCTTAGATGAGGCGGAGAAGCAAAACAGGACTAGGAGGTGAAATCAGAGATAACTGGCAAAATGTTTAAATTTAATTAATGAACCAGCTCCATTTTGGCTTAGATCTGCACATACAGGTCCTGACAATAGCTTTAACTAAAGTTAGCTGAGTACTAGCGAGTTCTGCTGATGTCGGTATTACCAGGAAAAATAAAGAGAAAGGCTGTGACCTGATAATCACGATCTGGAGGGAGAAAACTCTCCCTCCTTCGATTTGCTTAGGGGGTGGAGATTATTCAAAGCGCCAGGAGGCTGGGTCTTACTTCTTTTTCTCATCTCTTTTTTCCAGTGCATTGATATATGTCTGCTCAGCTTTCACCCTCAGAAAGACTCCATGAATGTGAGCTTTTTGCATGAAGAAGAATTGCATGGTCAGGGGCCAGCTCCGTGGCCCAGTGGTTACGTTCACGCACTCTGCTGCCGTGGCCCAGGGTTCGGATCCTGGGCGCGGACATGGCACTGCTCATCAGGCCACGTTGAGGCGGCGTCCCACATCCCACAACTAGAAGGATCTGCAACTAAGATATACAACTGTGTACAAGGGGGATTTGGGGAGATAAAGCAGAAAAAAAAAAAAACGATTGGCAACACTTTTTAGCCCAGGTGCCAATCTTTAAAAAAAAAAAAAGAATTCAATGGTCAAAAGACATGGTCAGGGTCTACTTCCATGTAACTCTAATTCACTTAAATATATGTTTTTCTGATCTGCAGCTAATTTCTACCATGGCCACCTCGTAGAATCACGGAGAATATTCAGTAAAACAATATATGTACAGATACTTTCTAGACTTAAAGTGATATACAACTGGCATGTATTATTATCCCCCTGAACATTCAGATTCCAAGAGGCCACTCCCTGCTCCTTGACTTGCTAACTTCCTTCTCAACTTTCTCCATTTCACATCCAGCTCTTGCTATTTCCCAGAAGGGACAGACTCTAGCTCACCAGCGATCAGTGTTGATTGCCAAAGGCTCAATGGCAAAGCATTACAGAGATATATTACTGATGTTAAAACTCAGGGAAATCCAAAAGACCTAGTACTCTATAATATTGAGCTTTTCACTCATATTTGAAGTCACATTTCAACCTAAGATGCATATATTTCTGCATTCTAACATCTCTGAAATCTAGATGCATCCTGTATTAATGCGATAAGAAAATATAATGTCCTGCAGATCAAATCCAGCCCACCACCTGCTTTGATACAGCTCTAGAAATAAAAGTTTTCAATGGTTAAAACGTTTCAAAAGGAAAATAATTGATCGTGACATACGAAAGTTTTGTGAAATTCAAGTTTCAGCATTCATAAAGTTTTATTGGAACACAGCCATGCCCATTTGTTTATGCATTGTTTATGGCTGCTTTCTTGCTACCATGGCAGGATTCAGTCACTAAAGAGCACCTGTGTATCCTACAGAGTATGTAGTCAGACTAAAAACTAGACTCCTGGAGGGTGAAGGTAGGCAACAACTTGTCATCCCTCGCAGCTCTTGAAAAGACTGCTTCTCCAGGGGGCTGGAGAGTAGTCTTTATAAACTGGGACCAGATCCGCAAGTTACCAACTGCAGTTCAAACATACATAGACAAATCTCTCAGGTTTTTTAGCGCCTAAATGGTGATAACAGGGCTCCGAGAAAAAGTATTTCTTACGAAACAAATCTGGTATAAGAAACTCATTTCTGCAATGGGTCCTGGAGTTTGGGGAGGAATGAAAATTACAAGATCAGAATGTCAACTTAATCCATACCAACCGAGACTAGTTTACCCTGGTTCCCCAAGATGATAAAAAGTAAACTAAAAGGATATTCTCACTAAATGAAGGCACAAGCCACTCTCTTATTGGACACTATTTCTGAGTATAACAGCAGGGAAGGAGGCATCCGCCCTTATTGGCTGCAGAAGACAGCAGAGCAGTCCCAGCCTCAGGACGCAGAGTGCAGAGGCTGGGCCATTGGTAAGAATCTGTACATTGCAGCAAAAATACCAAAGGCAAAAAAAGCAAAGTCTGTGAAAACAGACAAGTGAAGGACAAAGGATTTTCAAATGTAAGATAAGTCTATTATTTAGGACTCTTCTGACTGTGTGTGAGAGAAACCTCTTAAATTAAAAGGTGAATTTGTCAGCTCCCATGACCAAACTCTAATAAGAACAGAGAGAGCCACGTGGAAGGGGCTCACTGACCTTCAGGGCTCCCCAGGGTGTGACTCTTTATTTTTGGTTTCAATTTTCCAACTTTCTCTTCTCAAGGTTTGAAGTCCCTTCTAGGCTTTAGGTACTTCTCCCCTCTGGCTCAGATTAGGAAAGTCTCAGGGAAAGCCTCTGACTGGCTGGTTTAGTCACATTCTCACCTCCTAGAACATCTGCAGGTTAGGAGATGAGGCTCTCAGACTGACCCTGCAGAGGTCACGTGTTCTTAAACCAACAACGTTGCTAGGCAGGCAAGGTGGTGGAACTTCCATCGGGATCTCATGCATGGCAAAGTGGGGAGCAGCTGAGGAAGAAAGGATGATTTTCCCCAAAAGGGAAGAAGACAGACATCTTCTGATATAAAGGAAGACCACTGTTCGTGTGCATAACAGTAAGATATTTACAAAATTTACCATGATGGGAAACAACTTCATAGATGATATCATGGTAAAAATGGCAGTGTAGAATATCTACCATGTATGGTAGTCATCCATATTACCCTAATCTTGCTTGAGGTGGAGAGAAAATCTAATCATATAACCTTTAAAAACACACATTTTTCCTAAATTTACAAATTTATAGGAAGGAGATTTAATAGAAACACTGTGTGTTGTTGTGGTTGCTGCCCGTGATTCAGATTTCCTGGTGTTCATCCATGGGTACTCTGGCAGTCTGTGAGCTCTGTGCATGAGAATTAAGGGTTATCCTGCCGCAGATAAGGAGCAGAGCATGTCAACGGGCGACAAAAACCAAAATGAAGTGTCTTAGAATCAGGCAAGGGAAGCTCTCTATTTGTTCAGGAAACTTGCTTTTTGGCGTTTTATCAGACACAGTTTAGAAGGATCTCTGAGGGGTTTGAGCTTCTGACCAAGGCACAACTCACCCCTCACACTGTCTTCCTCCCTCAGCTTTAACTCACAAAGGATGTTGTCCTTTTGTCAGCACAAGAAGGATGCATTATATGAACATTTTAAACAAAACATTTCTTAACTGTTCAGCAAACATTTTTTTTTCTTATTTTCCTCCACAGCTCTCTAATTTCTTAACATATTTTCCTCTAATCCTCTTTAGTTTTAGTTTCAATGCCTTCATTTTTCCCTACTTAGTGATTAATTCTTACTAATCCTTAGTTTTATCTATTTTTACATTTAAACATTTTATCTTATGAGTTTGTCTTTTATCTTATTCTTTAATCATCTATAGCGTTATAATTTTAATGATCCACCCTTTTATCTTTTGAATATCATTTGTTTAATCTTATTGTTATTATTATTTTTTTTTGCTGAGGAAGATTTTCCCTGAGCTAACATCTGTGCCAATGTTCCTCTATTGTGTGTGTGGGTCACCACCACAGCATGGCTGCAAACAAGTGGTGTAGGTCTGCACCCAGGAACTGAACCCAGGCCACCAAAGCAGAGTGTGCCAAACTTAACCACTAGGCCATGGGGCCAGCCCTGTTTTATCTTATTTTTAAACTCAACATTTTATTCTACTGGATTTTTAATTTTATTAAACCCACTTTTACTTCATTCTCGTTTCTCTTATTTTCAATTTTTATGTTTAATTTTCTTCTGCAAACCTCTACTGCCTTAACTTTTTTTTTAACCTTTTCATCTTCTACCTTCTTTCTTTATTTCTTTTTAAAAATGTATTTTTATAATGCCTGACAAGATGAGTGTCAAATTGGTGATAATGATTATGATGACAAAATTGAGAAAGACTGAACCCCTTCTTTCTTTACATGGCTCTTTGGGCCTCTATCTTTTCACCCAAGTGAATCTCTAAATCCCTTTCAAGGTTACCTCTCCCCCCTCAAAAAAAGAAACCCCTCACTTTAGGAGACTGGAGAAATCCTTAATCAATACCCTCAAGATTATCTCAAGCAACAAATAATTCTTCCTGGGCTGATTCACCAATAAACTCCAACTCAGCATGGACGAACTCAACACAGATGACCTGCTCTTAAAAACTTGCAAAGGGCTCATTGTTACCTGTGTCATTGCGCCATCCTCTCACCTTCTGGCTCTATATCAGACAACACTCCACTGCTATTCACAGAGTTTTCATGTCCAACTTTTTTGGAAGTGGCTGGCCAAGTCCTTTTTCCTGGTCTGTCTTAGTCTTGAAGCTCTGCTGAAATCTGTTCACCATGGGGTTCTATGGGTGACCCTGCTGGTATTTGAAATACCCATGGCATTGCTTTCAGCATCACAACAACATACAGCTGCCACAGTATGACAACTGACAGATGGGTAGTGTGCTTCCTAACTGGTGGTGTGGTTCTCTGAAAAGGAAATGAACCTTGGCTGTGGTGCTCTGTTGGTGAGAATGCCCAATCTTAACCACTAGACCACCAGTGCTAGTTTTCTAGCAGGTAGTATATTATATATATGGATTTTCAGATCTAGGTGATCCTTGTCTACTTAGGACAATATTTTTAAATGGTGATAAGCTACCTAGGAATATTGACAATTACATTTTTTAGATTTAGTAAATTTCCCTTGAATTTTTCTCTCAAAAGCAAAGCAGTTTTTGTTTTTGTTTTTTCTCACCTGGGACTCAATGCCTGGGATTTTATGGACTTCTGTATTGTGGTAAAACTATTTCTTTAAAAGAGGACTAAATTTTAAAAATCCATCAACCCATATCCACTGTTTCTGGATCATCTATTTTTCTAGTAGATTTGTTTTAATATTTATGTTTATTTTCATACATACATTCCTAGTCGAGGCTCACTCTGAATGGACATAGGATTGTTGTTTAACATTCATTTATCCTACATATCTTTAGCAGAGTTGGTCATTCTTAGATATCAACATCAAGATTGCTGGTGGCTCATATGATGAACTGCCCGTGTCACTTGGAAAGTATATGGATTGCTTCTGCATGGACAACATTTTAAAGATCAATACATTCATGAAAATATTTCTTAAATCACTAAAATTATTTATGAACAGAGTTCTAGTGTTGCTGAGTGGTAACACATGGAATAAAACCAAAGTGTTTGTATTCCCCATATTTTAACACCTACAGTGGCTCTTAGGCAGTATTTCTGCCATCCTGATTGGACCACAGGAAGTAAGGAGACTGAAGAGTGAGAACTTTACAGATGAGCAGTTGCTCTCTAAGCAATGTTTAAAACTATGCATTGGCGAGCCAGAACTGATAGCCTAGTGGTTAAAGTTTGGCACACTCTGCTTCAGCAGCCAGGGTTCAGTTCTGGGCATCTAACTACAGCACTCGTCTGTCAGTAACCATGCTGTGCCAATGACTCACATAGAAAAGCCAGAAAGAATTACAACTAGAATACACAACTATGTACTGGGGCTTCAGGGAGAAAAGAAAATAGAAAGGAAGATTGGCAACAGAGGATAGCTCTGAGAGAATCTTTCCCAGCAAAAAACAAACCTATGCATTGGCACCATAAGGAAGAGATTTCTTCTCCTATTAATGAATATCTGATAACTTAATCTGTTTATATCCAAATGATAGAGGTGAAAATCATCTTTTTCCCACTCCAGCAAAATTATTCTTAAGGTAGTGACTATCTTTGATTAAAATAATATTTTATTACATCATTTACAGTATCACTTAGGGCACCTGACAAGCTGGGTTCAAAGAGTCAAGGTGCTACATTAATAGTTAACTACTCTGCCTGAGACGATTAGAGGACTTTATTCTTACTCCAGAGAGGTGTGGGAGAGAAGCCAGAAAAATTAGGGGAGATTGGAGCCTATCACAGAGGGAGCAGCCAGGAAAGACCCTTTGGGAATAAACAATGGCTTGGTTCAAACGTCTGCTCTAATTTAGTCTCGACGAGGACAGAGATCTCGTCATTTTGTTCACTAATAAACTCCCAAGCACCTTGAACTTTGCCTGGCACAATGTAGGCACTTAATAAATGGTTGTTACAGAAATGGATGAATGATTGAATGATAAGTAGGAATTTTCAGCGTCCAACTTGAAATAATTTGTGTTGTTGGAACGTAAGCTCCTCCCCAATCAAAAAAAGTGGTCATATTTACTATACTTCAAATTTCTTCATGAGTTAGAGAATTTTCTGAGGAGATTGTGACTAAATTTCGCATCTGGGGAAACGGTGCGGAATAGAGACACCATAAGTGGGAGAACAGGAGGATCTCTTAACCAAACTAATTCAGCGAAGGCAGAAGCCCTGAATGTGAGGTAACTGTGAGCAATGAAACCCTAATGCACGTACAGAAAGAAGGAGGACAGGTTTGGGCCTCCATAGGGCATGGGATAGGGCTTCAAGCTCATCTTCTCTGGAAACTGAGGGACCTGATATCCAAGTTTCATCCATGCATATCCAACCAGAAGCAAAACTTTTCCTCCCTGTACTGGATCAGGACTTCAAGGAGCACAACCACATACATACACCGCTCAACAGTTAGTGTACTGACTAAAGGAAAGGTTTAGAAGTTGATCATCCAAAGAAAGCACTATATTTAAGGTATGCTAGTCCAATGAAAATATATTTTGTCTTTTTAAAGGCTGAGAAAAAGTTTTCTTTCTATTTGGATGTTCCAGTGTATTCAGATAAATCAAGTCAATTCCATTTGTTCCCACCAGAAGAATAGTAAGGTTAACACCAAAACCCTCATCAGTCCTTGCCTTTCTACTGGCTCTTTGGGATTCCCCAGGTGGAGCCGAGGGTGGAGTTGATGGATGGGGTGGAGGGAGCCATCTCACATATGATTGTAGCCCTGCTCTCCTCACTCAGGTGGATGCTTTGCTCACCTGTGATGATGCTGCCCACACACATAGGCAGCATTATGCTGCTGGCACTATGCTTGTCCATGGGCTACTGCCCATGCTTTTGTAAAGTACCTCTGCACCTGCAGACTCTGCCCAGACCATGAGTCACTGTCCCATTTGTGGCACTAAGTCACCCATGACGTCCAACCTCTCCATGGGGAACAGAGCATGAAGTCTCTGCTGCCACTGCCCAATGTTTCTCTCGGTTACCTCGTTGTCTCTGATGTTCTCCTCTTCAGATGGTGGGGAAATGTCATCCTCTTCTTATTTTTGCCCTGTATATGAGGTACCATAAGATTCAAGACTCTATCAGGCCCTAATAATAGTTTTCTGATTTACCACTCAGCAATCTTGCTTGAAGTCTAATTTTACAAATCTTTAATGTTTTCTATAGCCCTTTCTTTACAGGCACAACACCTTTTCTTCCCCAGGCATATGCATAAGGGAAACTGAGGCTTGCATTCCATTTGTACACAATTTATTTGTAGCAAGAGCACTGGTCAAACATTGTTCACATCAAACACAAACCATACATCATCCCAGCTTCATCTCATTTTTATCCTTTTATTTTCCTTGGGTCTTTTCCTCCAACCACTCATTTTCAATTTATGTTATGTAGCTGTATTCGATGTTCTCTAGTTATTTCTAGAAAAAGATGGTGTAAAATTAAATAAACATATACATACAGGCATATGCTCATGCCAAATGAGACCAGACTTTTCACTGAATCAACAGGGAGCAGAACACCATCTTCACTCCAGCTTTCCCACAGGTTCATCAGATGGTCTTCACTAACTTGCTTCCCCCTCTTTGTTTTCATTTAGTTTGGCATACAGGGGTATCATAGCAATTAACCTACCTCCAGGGTGTGTTCAGGTTTAATGAATAAATGTGAATTAAGCCTTCGGAGTGCCTCACATGAGATGTGCTGTAACTGCGCATTATTAGTGCTGCTATTACAGCACCACCTCGGGACCCTCAGCCTTTAAGCTGGCTGAGACAGGAGGTCTCGGAAATAATAACAACTCTTCTCCCAGTGTGCCTTTCTCCCTGAAACCTCAGAGAACTTAAAGGCATTACCTTATTAATGTAAAACTCAGCAAGAGATGGTTGGGAATGACGACTATTTCCTGTTTCCAGGTGGGAGATATTAAGGCAACACTTTTGTATTTACGCAAGGCTCACCTTTAATGTAAGCACTTACCAAGGATCTTCCATTCGCCCAAGGGACACAGCCTCCCTCACGTCACCCCACCGAGGCAGGGCGCTGGGTACCGCCATGGGAAGAGTGTGTTCCTGTCTGGTATTCCTCAAGCGTCTCAGGATAATGACGGGAGAATCAAGCCACATTTCTATATTAAGAAGACTAATGGTGATCATAGTTTTTTATTTAGCCGAGGTTTGGCTGCAGAGGTTAGCTAAAGAAAGCATCCTCTGTCTTCCTTTTTTTTTTTTCCCTAGAGTGATCTCAACTGAATGAATGAGAAACCTCTATTTGTAGTTCTATACGTTTTTGATTAATTTAAAATGGCTGATACATTGGTTCTTAAAGGACATCAAATGGTAGTCAAAATATTTCAAATTATAATAGACCTTTAATAAATAAGAAATCGTGGGCTGGGAATCGGAATGTATTTGCCTATAACACCATCACTTGAAGAATGAGGAAGCTAAAGCCTTTGATTATATGACTACTGCATCAGCCTACTTAAACATAATTCACCTACATTTCTTAAAAATATAAACCAAAACGCTCTTTCCTACAATTTGTCTAAAGTGGAAAGGATAATTATATGACATTCAACCTCAATATTGTGCTGTCCTTGATACCCGGTTTGATATACCCTTATGAGTCAAACTCCCTTACAATAACGCTCTTTGAGCTCTTCAATAATGAAGCCCCTTGGAACTGGGCTGCAAATGAACCTGGTTAGACAAAATCTTCAAGGGCACAGCACTATTGCTCTTGTTACTCGTAATGTTGAATGCTTTTTACATTAAATTCCCTCCAACATTTTTATAAGTGATTTTTAAAGTAAACTCCATAATTCAACTGCAGAAAACTGGACCTACATAAGGAGATGATGGAGATTTTAGTGAGCTCTCTGCTCACAACAATATGCATTGGAAATAGAATGAGCACCAGGCTCTCTGTCTCTTGGTTAAATCTTGGGTGTTTAGCTGATATCATTGTTTGGCATTTGCCTTTTTTCTCTCAGTCTTTTACCAATGGGTAACGGAAATACAGTTGTCAGCTTCAAATTATCCAAATGTGAGGAAAGTAACTCCTCATAACATTCTGCCTTTCCCCTTTGAGCCCCACCCAGCCCCACACAAACCTAGTACCTCCATTCTTTAATGGCTAATGGGAAAAGAGCCCAGACAACCGCCATGTCGGATATTTAACTCAGTCTCAGGCTGCTTGCAGGGACTGACGCCTCATGCTTCACGTCAAAGCAGAACTAGATGGTAATTTGCCTGGGCTGGTTTCTAATGATGTGTGTAATGGAAACGTTCCTCCCAGACACCTGCAGCAACTAGCTCAGTCTTCAAAGCATGAGATCTGCTCTCCCCATTTTAGCATACAGGCTTACAAATATTGTTATTGATCGTAAGATTATCCAATCCTTTTAAAATACAGCTACAGTATTTGATTAAAGGACTTTCTACTGCCATAAATTTCAGACTGACTCTCCATTGGTACAGAATTTCCTTTCCACTTAGTTTTTCCAAGTGTCTGCCATTAATTTCCTTGAGCAATTCTTTAGTCCCATGTCAGTGGATGGTTCAAGCCCGAGGGACTGACAGGTTCATTTTACTCTCAGTTTAACAGGACCCTAATTGTCTCCTCTAGGAAAATACTGAGTTTTGCTGCTCCTGACTTTCTGGAGAAAAGTGCATCCTTCCTTCTACTGGGTAAGGACCTGGAGTTATAGAAAATCCTGTTGTGATTCAGACTTGCTCACTTCACTCACTCCTGGGTTGACATGATTCAGCTCTTCCTGGGCCCTTACAGAGTGTGCTCTCATCTCTCAAGTCAAAGAATCAGTTCACCAACTGGGCCACCAGTTGTCTGCATGAGGCCAAAAGGTACTATCATTGTTTGCTGGAAGCCGATCCCAGTACCTGTGTTACAAATCAATTCAAACTCTGACTCATAACTTTCTTTCATTCCAAAGCAAGATACTGAGGCCAGCACGTTGTTGAATGGATTTTTCATTTTCAGGTATTAAACCCCATTCACCACTAAGCAAAACAGAACACTCCAGGCTATTTTTAAGATTAGCAGTCTTTTTTTTTTTTTTTTTTTGGTGAGGAAGATTGTCACTGAGCTAACAACTGTGCCAATCTTCCTCTATTTTGTTTTTATGTGGGATGCCGCCACAGCGTGGCTTGACTCATGGTGCTAGGTCTGCACCTGGGATCTGGGCCTGTGAACCCTGGGCAGCTGAAGCAGAGTGTGCAAATGTAACCACTACGTGACCGAGCTTTACTCTTATTGAAACAGATTAGTACAATACTAGTCATTTGCATTGAAAGATATGATTTCCTCAGGAATATTTTTAAAATTGTTTTTAGCATCACCTATTGGGTTAAATTTATAATTTGTTTTCACTGTGCTATTTTAGATTTGGCCTTAGGAAACCTTTGGAACATCACTCTCAAAAAACATTCTCTTGAAGCCAGCAATCAATCACAATTTCAGAGTGCTTGATTACCAAAAAGACCAAGAAAGAATAACCTATCATCACTCTTCATGTTAGCACGTGTCACGGCTGACAGCGGTTGCTACCTATGCTATGAGGTTGATTGAAAAGATAGATTTGGTAACAACATTTTTCTCCATGTTTTGGACATGGAAAAACGTCTTTGATTTGTGGCTATAGACCTTATTTGATGGACCTTGTATTGCTTTCAATGAAAAAGGAGGAGTAGTTAGTAATAATCAATGTGATTTTAATCCTCAGTGTTTTTATTTATCCCAGAGATCAATATCTCTCCAGGAGCACTCCTTTCAATAAAAAACACCGTGGAGAAGCTCTGTCCATCATCTTAACCGCATCCATCTCTCAAGCCAGTGATCAAATAACTTCAGCATGTATGAGTTTGTTTGGGGTGTCCTTAAAGTAGACTAATTCTGTTCCAGTTGAATGTCCTTGATTATATGGTTCTCAGACAGAGGAGATTATAAAACACCAGAAACTATTCAAATGTCTTTGTGTTAATTAAATTGCCAGAAATTTTATCATGAGGCTGTAATGATCCCAAGGCCTTGGCAGGATTAGCTCCTTTACAAGGGGTACCACGCGGCTGCAATCAGACTGCAGGCTAGAGCCCCCTGGGATCTGGGCAAAGCAACCCTTTGGTGCTAAGTGGATGGATGAAGGTTTTGCAAGGAGATTTTTTAAATGTGTGCAGTATATCAGACCTTGAAGCCACTCAAATCAGGACAAGGTTTTCTGTCTTATTTATTTCCAAGTCCAGAATGGTTAGAACTTTGGAGTGTGACTTCTCTCTTCACCTTCATAGCCTGCTAGAGCTCAGTTCATGAACAATATTTAGGGATTTTCTCTTGTTTCTTATCGTCGTACTTTCTTTTCGACCTTTGGAACTTGATGGGAAATGTCTCATGCATTCTCTCTCGTGTGAACTTTGAAAAACACTCTGGGATAGTATTTTGCCCCTAGCTTGGCTTTGAATGTGGGAACCCTATGATACGATGTGATAATGAACAATGTGAAATTGTTGGTGGAGTGGTAGTCTCCAGATCCATTGAAAACTCCTGCATGTTCTGAATGAGGCTGGATGGGTTGCTATGCAAGTGTCTCCCTGGAGGTTTGTTTATTTTTTTTCCCCTGAAGGTTTTACTCTCAGTCAGTTGTCTCTTCCAATAAGTTATCCAAAATAAGAAAGAGGAATTTTTCTTGATATTGCAAGGAGCCTTCTTTCTTAGACAGCTGAAACTTTTAACAATGGAAATTTGAACTCAGGTAAAACTTTCACGTTTCTTTTGAAATCTGACCCCACTCAGTTTACTAAGAGATTTGCCACGATTTGATGAACCTTTCTATGAACCTCAGGAAATTTCATGCTAGGACTGAAACCGGAAACGAAGCCCATCTCACTAGAGGTCAGATTTCCTCTGACCAGCTAGCCAGGCTCTCCTCTCAGGTCATAGTAGTCATTTTCTGCCTCAAGATGAAGGAGAAAGATTAACAGTCTTTACACTACCAAGTAAAATATTTCCAAGGAAAAGGGAGCCCCATCAAATATTTTCTAAAGAAGTTGACATCACAATATCACAATACATGTAATTTTCCTCTGGACCCATTATTTGACCAGTGGCTTTGTTATAACGCAGATAGTTCTCTGTGAAAATGAAAGCACAGATGGGGATTAAAATTATGACTGTCTAATAATGATAATGACAACAAGATGGACAGTGATAGTTTCAGAGGGAAAAGAAGGAAGAAGTAAAGAGCTTCATGAAATGTTTCTTGGATTAATAAATTTATCAGTGTTTTCACCGACCCAATGGAGCCCTTGATTCAAAGATGGAATTCAAAGGCAAATACACAGCTTATAAAACTGTACAAACTTAGCACATCTCGATAGGCAATTTTGTATAATTCTCTTGAATGAAGTCTTTATGTGCCTAAATAAATGATACCTGCTTCTTAAATGATGTGTAAATCAGGCTTTCTCAACCTCAGCACTATGGACATTTTGGGCTAGATAATTCTTTGTGGTGGGGGCTCTGTCTTGTGCCTGTTTATCAGAAGTCCTGCTCTATATCCAGTAGACACCAAAAGCATCTCCCCTGCCAAGTCACGGCAATCAAGGCACGTCTCTAGACATGGCCACATGTCCCCGGTGGGGTGAAATCGTCCCTGGTTGAAAACCATTTACTTAAGTCTTATGTGCTCTATGTCTCCAAATGCCTTCCAATTCAGCCATTTACATGTCAGTTTGTTTCTTTCCATGAGTTCAAACTCCAAGGAACGTCTAGGAACAGTCAGAGAATCTGTGAGTTGGAAGGGCCCTTAGAAAAAAGAGAGGATTATAATAACAGCAGCAGCAATAAAATAAATTCTGAAGTGCAAACCTATGAATGAAGAAATAAAGAGTGTCCTAAAAAGAAAACAAAAAGATCAACTCCTTTTTCTTGTTTATTTTGAAAAAGTCAACATGTGAAATGGTTGCTGGCTTGTTCTGCAAAAGACTAGAGTTGTGATCTTCAATACAGTAGACATGAGCCACAGTGACTATTTAAGTTTAAATTTAAATTCAGTTAAATTAAATAAATTAAAAAATTCAGTTTCTCAAATTGCTAGTGCTCAAAGCCATTTGTGACTAGTGGCTACCATATTGAACAGTGCAGATACAGCAGATAGAGAACATTTTCAGCACAGAAACAGTTCTACTGGACAATGCTGCTTAGACAGCATAGGCAGTGAGTGGAAGTTACTGTGAGATAAGTTTCCATTCAATATTAGAAAAAAATGTTAAATTAGAGCTTTACAACACTTATCCTCTCAAAAGACATGAACAAGATTTGAGCAGATGGCAAGAAAGAATTTTTGCTGGGTACACTGCTACCCTGGATGAACAATCCTCTAAGTCATACTCAAAAGGGCCTATGTATAAATTTTTATAATTTTTTATATAATAAAATTTTCATAATTTCGAAACTCAACCCCATGGAATCAGAAGAAACATTCATATTTCAGAATCAAGACATTACAAATGTTAGACAACTTCTAGACCAAAGCAATAATTACAGAATGAAGACTGCTAATTTTTTCTCTGTGGTGAGGTTTGTTCACATCTTATCTGCCTTCAATTTTTTTTTAAGTTTATATGATTACGTCAACATTTTCAAATGAATTCCAGCCACTTAAAATGTGAAACAATCCAAAATCAAGATTTAGTCCTATATTGTAAGGAGGGAAGGACTAGGCTTAGAAGGCTCAGAACACGAGAGGGTGATCAGAGTGGAGTCAAATGCCAGCCATCCAGCAGGGAAGATACCACTCTCGTGTGCAGCAAAACAGCTTCCAGTCAAAGGAAGGAGCACTCTGGAAGCATTGGAAATTCACGCGATAATTGAGGATAAGTTATCCTCAAAAGAATCCAGAAAATTACATTTACTCCTATCTATGACCATTTTTTTTCCAAAGTAAAAAGTCCGCTCATAAATACACACACACAATTTACAAATCCAATTCACTGAATTTCAAAGAATCCACTAGTCCTTCTTGAGAACTTTGTTTTATGATCTTTATTTATTGTGCCTTGCACTATTGCTAAGACAAAAGGAAGACACAATCCCACACCCTAGGAAGCTTAAGAGTCTAGATGGATTCAAGCGACACACAAATACAAAGAGAGAATGATTGTAGGTCATACTGAGCACAGGACAGTTAGTGTAACACAGTGAAGAGATCGTTATAGCTAGAGCAGTCAATGAAGACTCCTAGGAGGGCACAAGACGAGTGAGATTTAGATCAACAGATGAACGAGTTTAAAGTAAACTCTGCACAGAGAGCAGAAAGGGTAAAAGCAAAGCGATATCCTGGTGAAGGCAAAAAAAGAAATCTGCACATCAGAACTCGGGGTATGACGGGAAATGATTGAATAGCAGAGCAGGGTCCCGTTGTGGGTGGGCTTGAGAGCCAGGGAGAGAATCATGGACCTGACGTGTTGGGAAACTGGGAAATAGGAAGTCTTTATGCGCTTTACACAATCAAGTGGCACAATGAAATAGTGCCTTAAGGAAGAGCAGTGGGCATAGGTTAGAACGAACTGGGCGAGGTGAGCTGGGAGGAGTGGAGGAGACGAATTGCCACACCGGTCTAGTCAGAAGCGTTGTCACAAGGATGAGTGCTGGGGTATGGCTGAGGGGTCAGCAAAGTCTGAGGAGGAACATTCTAGCAATGAAGAGTGTTAAACATTGGTATGGATTATGGTAAGGAGCTTGACATCTCTATCGGATAAATTCACAGACAGGCTTCCCTACAAAGAGAATAGTAAGCTGCTAGTTTCTCAAAGAATCTTTCAGCCCTATGGTCCTCTGATCCTCAGCAAACGAGAATCACAGAGGAATTAGATTATTTCTTTTCTTGATCTTTATTCTGCTGTTCCTTGCTGAGCTGCTAAAGTGCTGGAGCAGACTACATACTCTCTCTGTGCCTGTTTTAGTGCCTATAAAACATAAATTGGTTAGTTACTCATCTCACAGTGATGTTGCAAGGCTTGTGAAATGTTGGACTCTAGGAAACCTTGGGCATTTGGAGGAAAAAAAAGTGTGACAAATAGGAGACAGAAACCACCTAAAATTAGATATAAACTTTTACCTTTGAAAACTGCATATTTCTTACCCTGCAGGTACCCAGACTCCATCATGGACAAATATATTCACACACACAAGCTCTGAACAGTATAGAATGTTAAAGTCCACAAATCTTCTAAAGTTCCAGAAGCTCAATGATGAGTTATGAATGTGAAAGCTTTAAAAAAAATAGTCTCTTCAAGCTAAGGGATTTTTCCAGGCATTTAATACTCTAGAAAGAAATATGTGAAATAAATGTGAAGATAAAATGAAGGATATTCATGAGCAGTTGTTAGGAAGTGAAAAGAAGTAAATCATTCTCTTATAAACAACACCACTGAAAATCAATTACCATCTTCTGATCATCAAGCGCATCACTCCCAACCAAGGAGACGACTACTGTGCGATACTAAAAGTCACACAGGAAATCCCTTATTCATGGTTGGAATAAGCTAATGTCAAAAATAGAAAAAAAACATCTTGAGGAACAGCTAGTTCAACCCCTTCACTTTAAATAGGCGAAGAATCTGATGCTCAGAAGGATTGTCAAGCCCAAGGTCATGCGGCTAATCTGTGGGAGCCAGGATTTGGACTCTCGGTCCAGGGACACACTCTTCACTTTTTGTGGATCACAATTGGTCTTGGTGCCATATAAAGAGTAACCATGGATGTATTATGCCTGAGATTAACTGGTTTTCTTTTTCTCTCTTGGATTTCCAATCTTGCCAGAAGATCAAAATTGAAGAACGGCAGCAAAGGAATAGAAAAATGCAAGTAAAAAAGAGATTTGGAACATTCCAATCACAGATTTCCTTTGAGGGGCCTTGGGTTGTCTCCACTAGTCATCCTTGTTCCACACATCTAGTCTTAGAGGCCAGCATGAAGGCAAGGGAGGAGTTACATTATAACTTGTATTGTAGATAAAACACTTGCTAGAGAAAAGATAAAGGAGCTTAAGGGGAAAGTTTCCATTTTTGATGTATTAGAAAATATGAAAGATTGCTACTGAAAAAGTAAAAATAAAAACTAAAAAGTGAGCTGAAAGGATTGAACCTAACCTCAAGATTTTGGAGAACAAAATAATGTAGCAAACAGAAGAAAAACTACGTCATGGAATCCACGTGTGTGGCATGAGGAAGTTTCCAAAGCTCATAAGGTGAATCAAGATCTAAAGAAATAGGTTGCTGGCTTCACAGAACATTGAGGATGAGTTCAAGATCCCCTTGAAATGAGATGAGGCATGTTCATTGTCTAGTAGTGATTAAGAACTCTCAGAGAGGGGATTTGGAGTCGTTCACGTATTGATTTGATGTGACAATAATGTAGAAGAAGTACAGTAATGTGTAGCATCTGATGGAGAGCTTGCTTATGTTTCTGGAACCCACCAACCCTTACCAATTTTGCTTATTCACATGAACCAAATAATAAGGGAGACAAATAATAAGGCAAAAAATATACAGAGAGAAACAGAGTCTGTATCTGTGATTTTGACTCCAGAGGGAGAAAGATAAAAATGTGGAGACACATGTACTATTTACAGATTTTCTTCAAATTGAGTCTCATGGCTTAGTAAAATATTTAGATGATATTGAAAACTACTTGCTTTTTCAGAAACATATCACCCAGTATGTAAAAATAGGCAAACGGGTGAGGGTGTTTATTGAATGACAATAGAAAAAAACCATCATGGCATAGTTAAAGGAGCCCTGGGATAGATATAAAAAATTTAGATTTTAGTCATCCATTTCTTCCTCTGTAAGGAAGAGATAATTATATTTCTTCAGGCTTTCTCAAGAGTTGTTGGAACACTCAAATGCAGATATAAAAGCAATTTTGTGATATGTAAAGTATTAAACAAATGCAATTTTGCATAACTATTTGTAGACTTGATGACCTGATCTAAAAAATATTAACCTGAAATTTGTAAAAGAGAGACAATTGGGGCCAACTCTGTGGCTGAGTAGTTAAAGCTCAGCACGCTCCACTTTGGCAGCCCAAGGTTCATGGGTTCGGATCCTGGGTGTGGACCTGCTCCACTCATCAGGCATGCTGTGGTGGTGTCCCGCATACAAAGTGGAGGAAGACTGGCACAGATGTTAGCTCAGGGACAATCTTCCTCAATCGAAAAAAGAGGAGGATTGGAAACGGATGTTAGCTCAGGGCGAATCTTCCTCAGAACAAAAAAAGAGAGATAATTGTTCAGGTAAATTGATAAAGCTGGGAATAGCCAAAAGCATCAGGTATATATGAAAAGCATTAATTCAAGAGAAAAGTAGCGGGGAATAACACCAAGGTAATATTAAGAGTCTCAGATAATTATATTCTAATGTACAGAGAAGGCTAGAGTCAAGCAAGCTTGAAATTTTTACAGAAAAGAATACAGAAGCCCAATGTGTTAATGAGATTTGAAATAGAGAAATGAACCTTGTGTTTACCAAAAGCACATCAATTGGAAGTGGTTAAAGTCTAGGACAATAGAAAAAGGGTTAAGCAGTTACATAAACTTCGATGAACTAGCAGAGCAAACTAGAGAAGAGGCCATCTGGGTGAGAATTAAAAGAGAGAAAGAGAGAGAGAATGCAACAGAATGGGGGCACTTTTGATCTAAGATGACAACTGGTCCCTGTTAGCTTCAATAATCCCAGTTTATGTCTGTTTTCCAACAGTAATTGCTAATAGCACGTCTTCCACTCTCAAAAGTGTCCTGGTTTGAATAAAAAAACATATGGTGCTCCTAGTGGAAGGTAAATATAGACTGCAAACTTAGATTACATTTACAAATGCACAGCATGACAATTAAAAACAGAAAAGAGACTCATTGTATTTGAGCCACTCATACAGTACTGAGTTCAAACCTGGTTCCTATACATTAAAAAAAAAGACTAACAAACTAGAGTAACGTAGGCTAGTCAAGGGTTATTTACCATATCATATCATAAGAGAATCAATTTAAGAACTAAAATAAGAGGACTTAAGTCTGACATGATACTGTCTTCATTCTGTCAACAGGTATGTCATGAAACAGTGATGATTCAGCTTCATCTTTAACATTGAAATAGGAAGATGTGGGATTTATGGGTAGAATTGATTGCAAGGCAGCTTTTGGTGGATTGTAAGCAAGTTCTTTCTAATAGTTAGAACTATTCTTAAAACGAATGAGCTGTTTTGATAGCTAATGAGTACCCTGTACCTTGCTGAGTTCAATCAGAGGCTGGATATCTGCCAGTCATGGATGATACGGAAGGAAATCTTGTTTTCCTGGGAGTTTGGACTCTAGGTCTCTTAAGACTCTACGTATCCATCGCTTACGTCTTCAGCAAATGAATCGTGTGCCTCTTCTTTGAGCTCCCTGTATCTCACTCAGCAAAGGCACATGGCCAATATCCACTTAGAGCTATAGATCCGTAAACAAATAATATTTGTTGTTTATAAATGTGTAGGTAATTAATATTTATTAAGCCCCCACTTTATACCAGAGTTTTTCGCATGTAATACTATATTTAATCCCCATAATAATCCCACAAAAAAGTCAGTTATCCTTTCCTGAGAGAGAAAGAAAAAGAAGTTTACGAAGCTTTTGACGTGCCCAAACTTACTCAGTTAAAACTGGTAGAACTGGGATACTAATAAATACTCTGTCAAAACAATATATTCAAGCTCATTTTTATTTTGTGCTCCTAACGCACCAGCAGTGTGCCCTCCTAGCGGGAGTGCTGAAATACTCTCGTTTCCCCTCTTTCTGTATTTTCCATAAAATCAGTACAGCCTATCTCTTTGCTGCAGAAAATTAGATACCAAATGATACCAGAGGAATGTGCTGTAGAGTGTCTTTCTCTCCGCCTCTGTGTATGTGACCTCTTTTGGTGATACACTTCCCTTCTCTCTCTTACGGCTAAAATTAAACCAGTGGAAAATGTTTGCCTCAAAGTACATGTCCTCTTAATGAAACACAACTGTGCTTAAAGGTCAATAGATTAACAAGGGAACACAGATAGATAGTATTCCTTATCGGGTAGGCAGAGGGTTGGTGCCAGCATAGACATTTTTGGAAATAAGGGAAATTGGAGTTTTTTGGGGTAATATAGATAGGACAGGAGTATCAGGAGAGATGAGAGGAAAGTGAGGAGATAGATAGATGAAGCAAAGGGAGTGTTTGAAAGTCACATTCAGACTAATAGCAATCCAGGGACCAGCAATGATATGGTTAAGAGATCATTTGCCCTAGAATCACTGAAAAATAATAAATAATATGAAACTTCAGAATTGTGCAGGATTTTATGCTTTATGGAACATGTTCACTTGCGTTAGCTCACTGGATTGTCATGCCATTTGTGGAAGGTAGCCATCATCACCCCCTACTTTACCAAAGAGGGAACTGGGCTCCAGAGATATAAATTGGGAGCCGTCTGGTGATGTTGCTTTTCTACTGTATTCATTTCATAAGTACATTATTTGCTCCTTTGAAGAGCATTTTGTCTGTCTGATAAAAAATTGCATGTAAAAATAGTGTTTTGACTCTTTATATAAATTCTGAGCCAAAAGATGTTAATAAAAGGACCTAGGTGCCATTTCTATTTTTTTTTTAAAGATTTTATTTTTTCCTTTTTCTCCCCAAAGCCCCCCGGTACATAGTTGTGTATTCTTAGTTGTGGGTCCTTCTAGTTGTGGCATGTGGGACGCTGCCTCAGCGTGGTCTGACGAGCAGTGCCATGTCCGCGCCCAGGATTCGAACTAACGAAACACTGGGCCACCTGCAGCGGAGCACGCGAACTTAACCACTCGGCCACGGGGCCAGCCCCCCATTTCTATTTTTAATAGCATATAAGTTTGATTTTGAGTTGATGTTTCTTTTCTCCATGTATGATTACTTGGAA
Source organism: Equus quagga (assembly GCF_021613505.1). NCBI lineage: Eukaryota > Metazoa > Chordata > Mammalia > Perissodactyla > Equidae > Equus > Equus quagga. The sequence goes on from NC_060274.1 coordinate 25,175,344, forward strand.
TGAATAATTCCGTTTGGTGCTTCCAGATTAAGATCATATGGACTCTATAACAAAAGCAAATTTGAAAGGAGTTGGAGGATTATCTTCTGGTCAAGGCTCTTGACCCACTCATTCCAAGGTGATCCTTCTCTAGGCTGCCAAACCAATCTTTATTTGTTTTAATTTTTGCTATTGAACCAGGTCATCTGAAGTATTCCATACCAGGGATCAATGAAAATCTCAGTTTCCTTGTCAAGATCAGTTTTAGGGAGCAAAAAGACAGTTTCACTACTTTTACAACCACGAGATCATTTGTCTGCTGGCAATGTGATTCGTTGAATTGAACCATTTGATTTCCAGCAATATTTTTTTCAAGATTTTCTTTTATCCTTAAAACATCCTATAAATTCCGATATAAATAGGATTATAAACAGGATAAAGTTGACAGTAATTTCTATGTGTTCCTCTGCAAACGAAAAAGAAAATAGAATCATTGGCTTGCACATTGACTAAGAGGCATGGATGGCATCAAGCTTTGAGAGAGTTCAGTGTCCTTTCAAAATGAGATGAGTGGAGTCAAATTAGAAGGATTTTTGGTGTAATGTGATTTTTCTGAGTTTATTCTGTCACATGCAGCACCTTCTCATGACCTTCACATGGAGTCATGTAAGAATCAGCAGTACTTACCCAGACTGACCTACATTGTTCGTACTGGAGCACTGAAAGTATTGATTTGCTTTCCAAGAGCTTCCAGGGGACACTGGAGCTGGAGACGAGAGATGGAGCTTTATCTTGGCATAATCTTATAATGGCCTTTCCACATGCATGAATGTATTACAAGCAGACACAAAACACTCACTCTTATATTGTATTGATCCAGAGATGATAGAGGAGACAGCAAATTGCCCACCAAAATATATTCTCCCCTTTTTCTATAAAATTAGCCCATGCCTGCATTGCTGCAGTTTCCCAGCCTTTCTTGCAGTTAAATACGGGCATGAGATACATTTCTCACAAATGGATTGTTAGGGGATGTGATGTCTGCCATTTCCAGGTCTGAATTTTAAAACATTGCATGTGACTTTTCCATGCTCTCTTTTTCCTCCCTGCTGGCTGGCACCCAGGACAAGGTGGAGCCTTGGATCTGATTGTGTGGGCGTGGAAAATGCCCAGACAATCTGCAGTTATGCCCCGTCAGCCTAAATTGGTCACATTTTACTTGAAAGCAAGACAGACTTTTATCTTATTTAAGCCATCGAATTTAGGGCTGTGCTGGCATGGTAGCATAATCTCTACCCTAGTTAAAACAGAGGCTGTCTGGAAGCTCATCAGCTGTCTAACAACTTTATGAAGGAAAACAGACCAAGTTACATAAAGGAGAAGGTTAGGAACAGCAATAATGTCACCTTATTGTCAGAATTCAAAGCTAGTATATAAAGAGGCACCATGATTCTTTGCATAATTTGTGTTTCTTTCCTTTCTGTCCACTAGAACTATGCCCATTTTGAAACACAGACCTGATGGCTTATTGCATCCTCCACTTCTGAGTGTGTAGTGACCAACCTCTCTTAGGCTATATGCTGTGTTTTGCTGGTTGCTAGAAATAGCACAGTGACCCAGTTTTCAATGGAGACATTAACTAAATTGAAGGCGATGGCATAGAACATCATTTTCTAATGAGATTTCCTTAAAATGAGTATCTGCCAGGTATCTTTTCAGCAGAAGCAGAGGAATGTCCTTGAGTCAGAAAAGTGCTGAGGTAGTGTTACTTACATATAAAACCTGACAAATCAGTTCTTGTGTTCTAAACTGCATCAGAAAAGCTAACTGAGCAAACAATTTTCAGCCCCCTACTATGTCTTGGGCACTATACTAGGGGTGTGTAGATGAATAAAATACAAACTCTGTCTTAGAGAATTTACGTATATTATCACTTATCCGCAGAAGAGCCACATGTCAATCACGGGTGCCCAACTCTGACATCCGCACCTGATCCCTGCCTGCCCTGTTCCACATTTTGGTTTTCCACAGCATTTCTGATCTTTAACACATTATATAATTTACCTGACACATTTATTGTTTGTCTCCCCGTACTCTACCCTCAGAAGGGCAGAACTCTGTGTTTTTCACTGAGATATCTCAAAAATTAAAACAGTGCTTGGCACATAATAAGTACTCAATAAATATTTGTGAAATGACTGTCTCCCAAAAGGGTGACAGACACAAACCACTAGTGTCACATGGTATAGATACAGGATTTATTTGGATGGGGAGGAAATGCAGGAGGAGAAGTAGCAGAGTGCAAGTTCGTATCTGAACTCCGTGGCACTGCTGCTCAGATCAGTCATAAATGGTCCTTATCTGTGTCCTGTGGCTGACGTTCCAGCAGAAAGAGTCCTCCGTTCCATAATGCATTTAGCAGCAATGGTTGGAGAAGTGGCATGTTAGAATGTAGTGCCTTTTGGTCCTATGACTTCTATCCCATTTTCTGGTAAGTCTAACTCAAACTTGCTGAGCTAACCCTCAGCCAAACTACCAAAAGTGGGGAGAATGTGAACCTCCAGAGCACCCCAATTTTCCCCTCACTGATGAACGTGCAAATACGGAATAAATTAAAGAATGAACTTGGTCTCTATCATCTGCTGACACTTGGGCAGTGGTTTTTAGCATACTACAGGGTCTGTTTGGGTGAAACAGAGAAAGAGTTAAGAATATTAATTACAGTGTCTATTTCTTGGCCTTGTGGTAATAAAAGATCGGCTCTCATTTCTGCCATCATGGACTATGGTTGTTTTTTGGGAAAAAGTTCCATTTCACTGCCAATATATTGAGTGCCCCATACTTAGTGCTTCTCTGAAAGAACTACCAAAATGTGGGTGCTGATGGTGATGCTTCATTTCATTTAATTTATAGTCTTCGATGATCTGCCAATATAACAACTAAGGTAGCAGGGACCTTATTTGAAGAAATTACAATGTTAGATCAAAGAAAAATGGTGACTTATGTAAAAATAAGATCAAAAGGAATGCATTTAGTTTTGATGTCCAGAATTCAAGGAATAAAATATATGCTGAAGCCCACTAATAATTTTCAGTGAATTTAGTACCAGCATTGGGTGTACAGGTCAAAAGTTGTTTCCACTCTTTTTATTAAAATCAAATCTTAATTTTACCTTTTCTCTCTTTTTTGAGTTTACCATTTCAATCCCCACCATTAAATTTTCCATTATTACTGTATCAGGGAGGGCAAAGTGGCTATATTACAACAAAGTCTGGAGATAGGTCTCATACTCACAGAGGTAGGAGAGTATAATTTGTGTGAGGAAGGAAGAATATTTTTTGAAAAATAACTCAATGAATCTACTTTGGTCTGAAAAATAAGGCCCCTCCCCGAGACACAATTTGGAAGAAGATTGTAAAACAAAAAGATAATCAAGGAATAAAATTAAGTTCCTGTTGGCATCATGGAGAGAGAACAAGGGGCCCATGAACAATAAGAAGATGTGAGAAGGGGCTATGGAAAGAGATGAGGACCAGCAACATGATGGAGGGGTGTGACCAGGGAGAAAGACACCAGGATGAGAGATTCTCAGTGTGTTTCTACTACATTAATGTCTCACATCAAATTTGAAATTAATTCTGCTTTGTTGATTAAATAGCTTCATTAACCACAAACCTTTAGTAAAAAATATTCTCTACATCAATAGCAGTAAAATTATTTTCTGTTCTGTGCTATAATTATGCTTCGCTATCTTGAAACCTTCAGAAAAGACTCTCCTATATCCTGCATCTTGGGTATGTGAAGAAACGCAAGAACAGGAGGGGTAAGTGAAGAGAGCAGATGCTGAGAGGTATTAACAAAGTGTGAAACAAACTACAGAGTGGTCTGAGCAGAAGAACACAGAAACAAGTGAGATTTCCCACAGAGACATGCCCCGTCTTGTTGGCTATGAAGCAGGGGGTAAGCCCTGCAGGTTCGAAGGCAGACGTGGGTTTTCTGAGTTACACTTGGGCATCTCATCTGCCTTGAGCACTGGGGCGTACTCACCAATGTCCCCAACCAATCAATACCCAAGGGCTGAGCCGGAAGTGCATCCTAACCACAGTCACAAAGCAGTAGCTGAACGGGCTTTGGAGTGCTGCCACACAGCAACTGGAGATGGTGGCAGCGGCTCCCTTCCAGGCCAGTATTGGGATATTGCTTTAGGAGGTGTTTCCTGAAGACCTTGTCTACCTCTTGTAACTCCAGTCTTTCCAGTGATTCCATGAGCAATCCTTCTTACATAACTAGGTACAGTGGATTCTGCTGTTTCCAGCTAGGAAACCTAACAAATACAACAGCCTAAGGTTGAACTGTTTTTTTTTCCAATTTTGGTAAAATACACATAGCATACACTTTACCATCTTAGCCATTTTTAAGTGCACAGTTCAGTGGTATTTAATATGTTCATAATGCTGTGCAAGCATCACCACTATCCATCTCCATAACCCTTTCATCTTGCAAAACTGAAACTCTATATCCATTAAACAATAACTCCCCTTATCCTCTCTCCCCAGCTCCTGGCAATCACCACTTTGCTTTTTGTCTCTATGATTTTCACTACTCAAAGTAACTCATATAGATGGACTCATATGGTATTTATCTTTTTGTGACTGACTTATTTCACTGGGCATAGTGTCTTCAAGTTTCACCCATGTTGTAGCAAATGTCAGAATTTTCTTCCTTATTATGGCTTAATAATATTCCATTGTATGTATATACCACATTTTTCTTATCCACCCATCTATCAATGGACATTTGAGTTGCTTCCTTGTTTTAGCTATTGTGAATGATGCTGCTGTGAATACAGATATACAAATATCTCTTAGAGCCCCTGCTTTCAATTTGTTTGAGTATATACCCAGAAGTGGAATTGCTGGATCACATGGTAATTCTAACCTTAAACTTTTTGCATGAGATAAATCTGTTTGAGTATGGCCTCATCATTAGACCTCTAATATAGATGAAAGGCCTGGATATATGGCTTCTATTGTAAACAGATATTGTGGAAATATTAGAATAAGTCCTGTCCCAGGCTTCTTTTCCTCCACCAAGTTCACCATATTTACATAATCCACTTTTAAAAACATGATAAAATATGACCTCCTTTAAGCCTTTTTAACTACATCTGCTACTACCTACATTTTCTTACCCCTCTGCTTCTATTAGTTATAGCATTTCTAAAATTGCAAATTCAGTTCCATAAGCATAATTCCCACAGTTGTGAGCATCAGTTCAATGTTTAAGTGGATTCACTGCTCACCATGACTCCATTTCTCTTGACTTCTAAACTCATATTTTGGTTGGCTGAAGACTTTCCTCTCATAGTTTTTACAAGAATGTTTATGGAAACAATATTTCTTGATTTCTTGTAAGTTTGAAAATATTTTTCCTTAGTTTTGATTATTGCACAGTAGTATAGCTGGACATAAATGTGATGATGTTCATTTTCACTGAAACTTTCTAGACATGTTGCACCGTTGCCAGCACTGGATGTGATTCTGGAGAAGTTTGATCCAGACTTAGTGTTTTTCCTCCTTAAATATCAGACTCTATTTTTCCTTCCCATGCTCGAGGCTCACAGGAGTGTTCTGATATGGTTCCATCCAATAAATTTTCCCACGAAAGGCTTGCGGTTGATCAATCAGCATTTGTTTTGCCTGGGACATGTTCCATTCTCAATTATTAGAATATCTTCTATTATTCTAGGAAATTTTTCTTTGAATGTATTGGTGTAAACTTTATCTTTTTATTGGATATTAGTTTTACATCTGCTGGTGCTTTAGAGTTTTTCATATTTTCCTTCTAATTCTTTAAAACTTCCTTTTTTCTATGTAATTTTGTTCATTTTTCACCAAATCTCTGCTATCTCTGATTGTGTTTTTAGCTATAATTTTATCTGCTTTCAAAATACACTTTTTTTCTAAGGTGGTTCTATTTTTCTCTTCCATTTTTGTTTTGGTGGTAGCTGTAATTGTGATTTTTATGTTTACAGCTTGAATAAATAATATATGAATAGTGTTCAAAATTTAGGAAGAGTAAGGGCTATACCCAGTACCCAAATCTAGTCACCCTTCCTACAGACAATGAATTCTCTTCTGTATCTTCTCAGATATACCAGCAATAAAAATATTTATTATTTTCCATTTTTATGAAAAGAGTGGCACACCCTATACATATTAGTCTACATTTTGATTTTTTTTGTATTTTAAATATATCTCGGAGACCTTTCCATATTAATATATAAAGAGCTTCTTTTCTTTTTTCTTCCTTTTTTCCCCTTTTTCTTTCTTCTTTGGTTCTTTCTTTTCTTTTACAGTTGTGCAGCATTCTTTTGTATTATAATTTATTCAGGCTCCTGTAGACAGATATTAGAATTGTTTTTATTCTTTTGTTATTGTAAACAACGTTGTACTGAAAAACTTTGAAGATATGCTATTTCACATAAGTTGCACGTATATTTGTTGAACAGAGATTTCTATACCTAAGAATAAATTCAAGAAATATTCAAGGTCTCTATAAAGAAAACTTTAACACACTCCTGAGTCATATAAGGACTTAAACAAAGAGAACCTCATAATATTTTTGGATAGCAAAAGTCAGTATAATATATATATCGATTTTCTTTAAGTCAATGTATTAACACAATAGCAAACAAAATGCCAACATGATTTTGAGGGATCTAGAGCAATAAAGAATTCAGGAACAACTTGAATCTTGAGTTCATATGGAAAAAATAAAGATGCAGAGAAATTCTGAATGAGAAGAATAACATACAGTTACATAAATCAAAAGAGTGTGGTAATGGCAAACAAATGGGTGGATAGATCAATGGATCAGAAATAGCTGTCCAGAAACAGTTCAATGTACATAGATATCACCTTAAATCAGTGGAGAAAGGATGCACTACTGAATAATTGTTTTCAAAAGAAAGGATAGCCATAAGGAAAGAAATTATAATAACGTTGGAGTGGCAAGAACTTTTAAGTAAGATATAAATTTCAGTAATCATAAAAAGATAAAGATGGAAAGATTATTCTGCATTAACAATCTGCTTAGAAAAAAATCACCATTACAATGTTAGCATGGTACGTTACTGGTGCGAGTGTGAATTAGGACAGCTCTTACTGATCACAACCTGGCAATATTTACACAAATTACTAAAGCAAAAACCTTTTAGTGCAGCAATTATGCCTTCAAGAAAGTACCCAACACATGTACGTGCACATGCTAGTGCAGCGTGTTATGAAATGTTTGTTCTTTGCCAATCTCATAGGTCAAGACAACGTCTGCTGGTGTGCGTGCTTACTCGCACTTCTCTTATGTGTGAGTTGAGTACCTAGTCAGAGGCTTAACAGCCATTGTTATTGCCTTTTTCTTGAACTCTTGCTTATGTCCCTAACTCGTTTTTATTGGGTGATCGGTCTTTTACTTTCTGTATATATTATAGAAATTACAAATGACAAAGTTTTTCTACAAGTTTCTTGCTCATCTTTTATTTTGATTAATGGTGATTTTTTTCTAAGCAGATTTCTTTGGATATAGAGCTTCTGCTTTTGTTTCTCACTCTTTTTATCATTTTTCAATTGATTTTTGAGGAATAGTAGGAGATAATTTATGGTTTCCTTCTCTCACATTCTAACAAATATCAGAAGCCTTTTTCCCCCCTAATATTCTAAAGCAACAGATCTCAATTTTCCTTTTTTTTGTCTCTGGATCCCTTTGTGATCTTAAAAATTATTGAGGACTCCAACGAGCTTTTATGTGTGTTATATGCTATGTACACCACAGCATAAATTAAAACAGAATGTAAAAAAAAATTAATTTATTAATTTGTTTTAAAATAGCTCTAACAAACATATTACCTGTTAATATATTTTGATAAAAATAACCATGTTTTTAAAAACAAAAAATAGTGAGAAAAGTAGCATTGTTTTACATTTCTAAAAATACCTTATGTGTCTTGCATAATAGAAGACAGCTGGATTCTCATCTACTTCAGCATTCTGTCTGTTGTAATATGAAGCACTAGAAAACTCCAACAACTATTTATGAGAGAATGAGTGAAAAGAGTAAATAATAGTATTATTATGAGAATAGTTTTGACGTTCATGGACTCCCGAAATGGTCTTGAGGAGCCCCAAGGATCCCCATACCACGCTTATAACTGTTGTTCAAACCTGTATGTGTTACACCATATACTTCTTTCCTGGCCTATAAAAATCCCTTCTCAGTATTCAGGGGGCCTGTATCTCCCTGTCTGATTCTTCACCTCATGTTCTCTTCATTTCCTTGGACACATCAAAAAGCAGGAGAAACACCCCCCAAGAGTGAAATTCTCCTTGTGTGATCAATCCTGCTAGCAGAAGACATTTTTTCATCTGTGCAACCACTATGTCAAAAATAATCTTGGCATAACAGGACCCTGAGGTACCTCAGGGAATCTCCCAAGGGGAAGAGGCATCTTTCACACGGTTGGGCTTAAGCCCTCACGGGCTCCTGGGATAATATGCCAGACTGTCTGATATGTTTCTCAAACACATTATCTGCTCTAATGTTTTGAGTCTTTTCCACCACAATTTACTGCTCTCCATCTTGGAAGCCTCCACTCTCCCCAGAAGAAAAAGAAGCAAAGAGCTTCTTCCAAACATTTCTTCTTTCCAGGGCCATTTTGTTCATTTTACCTCTTTCAAGGTGTAAATACATTTGATCCAAAATGCTCTAGGTTCTCAGGCCTTGACAACATCTTTTCAGAAAGCTGTGGTGAGTGAGGGAAGAGAGACTACAGGTGCTGCTATTTCCACTTGGCTATGAGAATACAAGCTCATAGTTACTGGTGGTGTGTCTCAGCACCCAGGACAGAACCTTGCACACAGCAGGCCGGCATTGAATGTTTGTTGAATGACTAAGGGAATTAATGATGGTCTCCCGGCACCAAAATTGGACCTATCCTTCCAACAAAATAGCACAGCTTCCTGGCTTTTCTCTCTACCTTTCCCCATATTAGTCCAATATGCTCTTCTCCCCTGCTAATTGTTACCAAAAACAATCTGATGATGATTCATATAGAATATAGATTTCTGTAGAGGAAAGAAGGTACTTTTATAGAGTTTCATGGAGATAATACCTCCACTCTGTGAAAATAAAGTCTAATGCTGAGGATAACAGTCACTGCAAATGGCAAAGATAATCTGATCAGGGAAGTTATTTCTTTTTTTGTTTTGTTTTGTTTTGTTTTTTGGAGGAAGATTAGCCCTCAGCTAACTACTGCCAGTCCTCCTCTTTTTGCTGAGGAAGCCTGGCTCTGAGCTAACATCCGTGCCCATCTTCCTCTAGTTTATACGTGGGATACCTACCACAGCATGGCTGCCAAGCAGCGCCATGTCCGCACCTGGGATCCGAACCAGCGAACCCCGGGCCGCCGAGAAGCGGAACGTGCGAACTTAACCGCTGCGCCACCGGGCCGGCCCCAGGGAAGTTATTTCTTATACCTCATAAATCATGATAAAGAAAAATTATCTAGTCCACCTCTGGATAAAACTAACATAGCTAAATCCTATGCCTGGGGAATCCGATAGTGTCTCCTTTTCAGTCCCATTTTCCACCTCACTCTTTTGTGTGATGCATGTCAATAATTCTGCAGTGACATTTCTTTTTAAACAGTCTCTCTCCCTCTTTTAACTTCCCTATTAGGACATATGTGCCAGGTTAAGAGCCAGCTGTTGATCTTCTCTATGCCAGGCCTGGTGTATATAAAGAACTGATTTTCATAACTAAGAGATTTTTTGTCTTGTCATGGAATATTTTGTATGCCATATAGCCCAAAGTCTACCAGGATTATCTTTTGGTCTATCTATTTACAAGAATGAAATAAACAACGGGAACTTAAGTTTATACTTAGCACACATGGGCACACACATGCTTGATTTTGATAACTATTATGTTTAAATTTGGAAGCAATGAAATATAGTGGAAGTAGTAAGGGGACATTGAGTCAGAGGCCTGAGTTTCATCTTGGGTCTATGTTTTACCAGCTCTGTGAACTTAGGCAATTTATTCAGCAACACTGATTCTCAATTTCTTCATTTGTAAAGTAGACGTAATAATATCACTATCCCACAGTAAAATTGAAAGGTTCAAAGGATATAAAAAATGTGAATATGCCATATAAACTATAAAGCAACTTATAGATGTGAGTTGGTGTTATCTATCCCGTACCACAGCACAGCCATTGTTGACCTTATTTCTGCTGTACCACTGGAGATGGATGATGCTCTTACACACAGTGTACTCCCACATTCCAGCTTCAAGATTAGGCAGGTCCGCATTAGAATCCTTGCTCAGCCATTTATTTAGTGTCTTTAAGTTTTTATTTCCTATGTAAAGCATGAAGAAAATAATAATACTTAATTCATAAGTTTTGGTGGGAAATAAATGAAATAATGCATATAAAACATAACGATTGGTGCATAATAATGAGCAATACATAATATATTACTACCTTAATTCTAAACACACTACCTGTAATTCCACCTATTCTCTCTTACTCACAAAAAGACACATAACAAAAACGTGGGACTAAAAATTTTTTGATATACAATTGAATCAACCCTGATTTGTTCTTTATTTGGTTAGTCCCAAATTTGACACTTTATTCCTTAAAAATATTACTTCCAATGCAGCTCTTGATCAACTTTTATAAACCAATTTTATACACTGATTGTGAGTAATCAGTCGTCCCCTAGTCCCTGACTGATAAAAGAGCTTTGGAATTATTGAAGTTTTACCTGTAGACTAAATAAACAAGAATAAAACTATCATTAAATGGGAGTTCACCACATATTTTGATACCTAACATGGTTTAACATTAAAATGAGAAAAGGTGGGGCTGGCCCCGTGGCCGAGTGGTTAAGTTCGCGCGCTCCGCTGCAGGCGGCCCAGTGTTTCGTCGGTTCGAATCCTGGGCGCGGACATGGCACTGCTTGTCAGACCACGCTGAGGCAGTGTCCCACATGCCACAACTAGAGGAACCCACAACGAAGAATACACAACTATGTACCGGGGGGCTTTGGGGAGAAAAAGGAAAAAATAAAATCTTTAAAAAAAAAAAATGAGAAAAGGCATGGAAGAAATACTTTTCAGAAAATTTCCAAATGACTGGAACCATAACCAATTAATTTGCATAATCAAAATCCTAACACAGCTGTAGGCAGAGGGAATACTTAATCAGTCTTGCTTGATGCTGGTTTGATGGAATAATGTGAGGTGAGAACAAAATTAGGAACCTGAAAATTAGAGGTGATCTATTCTGACCTAGATTTCTGTCTCTGGTAAACTTTATGCTTCTCTAAAATTTTGAATTCTTGATTGAAACGGCCTCCACTAACATTCCTCCTGGTTAGAATTATGATTATGTTGTCAAGGTCCTACTAATGGGTCAGTGGACAGATGCTTACTTAGCTGAATACTCATTTTCATGAGGAGAGATTATGATACATACAAGATAGGCAGAAGCCAGTCTGAAGATGCCATAGATGATTGTAGAGTCAGCTACATTTTACTACATCCGCACTAAACATATTTGGGTGAATGTAGTTAAAAGTAAAAAGAAGAAGGTCAAGAATAAAAGTGTGAAAGGAGAATTTTTTATATGCCTAAATAACTAGTTTAGTTAAATTTTTCTTTCTTTATTTAAAGTCAACTGTATGCCATTGAGTTAGATTCAAAACAATTAATCTCTCTCTGTATATATATCTATATCTACTTATACATTATATACTTATATATATAGTGAGAGAGGTCACATTGGGGATTTGAAGCACGCAGGAGTTTGTGGGACTGAACAAGTGATAAGATCAGCCCAAGAGAAGTTGGAGGAGACTGTGTGGGAAAGAAACAGAACAGATGGACAAAGCTGAGTCAAAAACCTGACTAAGTTATAAACCTACATGAGCTGGCTCTTATTTACAGTGAATTTCTGATGCCTAACCTAGCAGTTGCTTTCAAGAATCAAAAACTTTTGAATGGTGGCCAGAATTAGATCCTACTTTGAATCAAAAGAACTGAATTCTATCTATCTCAGTCAGAAACTTTTCATTTTGCCAAATAACAGCAGATTGAAATGTCGTCAAAACATGACTTTCTCACCATCAGCCCACTTGACACAGAGATTCTCTCTTTTAAGACTCGCCACAACTTTGTGAAGTAGGGATTAATATCATCCCCATAATATACAAGAAGAAGCCAAAGAACAAAGTGCCTACAACCACACATTTCACAGCTTCAGAGCTGAAGTTTGAACCCAAAGAAGCCCATGAGCACACCTGTACTCTTAACCAAGAAGAAAGTACTCAACAACAGGCTCCTTGGTAGATATACACATATTCATGTCACTACAGTTGCCTGAGAAAGATTTGGAACTCTTTTTGGAATTATAGTCACAGTACTTTACTAGATATATGTCCATATTTAATCTTTATGTATATCTATCTATCATTTATCTAAAAGAAAGTCTCATTACTTTCTTGCTACAAAGAAGTAAAAGTCCCTTTTTCTCCTCCTTTCCTTCTTCCCTATCTCAGTTTGATTCACTTACCTCCATAATAAACAAAGAGTCTAATGACAAAAGGTAGGAAGAAAAGTTAATTCAGCATAAAGAGAGAAGTTGTGGGGTTAAGTCACAGCTGGAAGTTGGAAGGTCAGAGCTTGGCCTCTCACCTGCTGTACGTGCTGTTGCAGCGTGGATGTGATTGGTTGGGTATAATGAACAGGAGTATCTGGGAGACCACACTAAATCAAGGACTAATACTCTACAGCATCATGTGATGAAATGCTGATGTGCACAGAAAAGAAAAAATCAATCCAGAGCTAGGAGGAAGTTAAATGTTAGAACCTCTCTGTCATGAGCAGGAATGAACTGGCTCTTCCAGGGATGGGGGACAAGATCCAAGCAAAGGCATGGAGGCCTGAATTAGTACGATGTAGTCACAAGACCCTGAGGAGAAACCATGTATTAGAATATCCTGAGTGTTTCTTTGGAAGTGGAAGGTAAGGCTAGGAGGGGAAGATAAATTATAAAATGCTAGTTAGAACTGAATTATTCAATGTCAAATATTCCAATGCAAGTATTTTACATTTTATTTTGTAAGCATATCTAGACAATAAATGACACTTTGCACAAGTTGAATTAGTGTGGGGAGAAACTAGAGTGGAGAGGCAATTACAAAATACTCACATATTGAAGACATGAGATAACAAAGATCTTGAACACAGTGGTTGCAATGGGTATAGGGAGAGCAAGACAGATGTGAAATTTTAAAAGAATCTTCAGCGTTTTGTAACAGATGACACATGGGCAGTGAAGAAGTGTAAGGATTCAAAAATAACTTCAAAACTGAGAACTTGAATATCTGATAAATTTTAATAGTGCCTTTGGTGAACCCTAGGAAAGAGGAAAGAGGTTGTCAATTTTGACAAGAAAGGAGGAAATTCATGTGAAATTGTCCAATGTATAATTGGAAATATAACAATATGCCTGAGTGAGAGGTCACAGATTGAGGTTCATCTTTGGGAGGTCTCATAAAGGTAAATAGTATATTTGTGTAAATGATGAGGCCTTCAAGAATAGTTGAGAATTTTGCTTCTGACCATGATGGATGAACAGGGAGCAGATTTACATTTACATGCCTATCTTAAACAACTAAAAAACATGAAACAAGAATTTTGAAACACTCAACAGCACACATTTCAAGACTATGATTCCTGAAAGAAAGGAAAGAGATGGGGTGAGTCCTACAATTGCCCCTCACATTTCTTCCTGCAGTTCAAACAGGCCACAGCGGCTGGAATCTATAGGGCAGACTATCAGAGAGGAAGGACACAGAGAGACTGCTCCAGGAACTGCAGAGAGAGCCCCTCAAGGATCTGTCTGAGTACTGATCTGAACATTCGAGGGCAGAAATTACCAAAGGCCGAAGAAAATCTACAGGAAATCAGTAGATAAATGACTCACAGAGATCAGACAAAACTGGGAAGGGTTCACATTCCTACCAGCCAGTATAGAAAGGCACAGAGGACTGGGTAGAGTTCTTGGAAGTTAGTAGTGGCCTTAGACTATTAGAATATTGGTCTTAGACTAAAGGCTGTTCTAGATTTCACCCCACTCACCTCCCAGAAAGTTTCAAATACAGCCTAAAACTATCTGCTTCCAAATAAATGTGCCCCAGGAAAAGTCCCAAACAAACAAACATTCAGCATTCAGCAACATATTCACAATATTTTATATCCAATAAAAAATTGCCAGATCTGAGGGCCGGCCCAGTGGTGCAGCCACTAAGAGCACACATTCTGCTTCAGCGGCCCAGGGTTCACCTATTCAGATCCCAGGTGTGGACATGGCACCGCTTGGCACACCATGATGTGGTAGGCATCACACATATAAAGTAGAGGAAGATGGGCACGGATGTTAGCTCAGGGCCAGTCTTCCTCAGCAAAAAGAGGAGGATTGACAGCAGATGTTAGCTCAGGGCTAATCTTCCTCAAAGAAAAAAAAATTGCCAGATCTGAAAAAAAGTAGGAAAATAATGACTCATAGCCAATAGAAAAAAAAATTGATAGAAACAGACACAGATATGACACAGATAATAAAATTAATAGACCAGGAATTTAAAATAACTCATATATATATATATATATATATATATATATATTCCATATATTAAAGAAGGTAGAAGAAAGCATGAAAGTGATAAGGTGAAAAATGGAAGAGATTTAAAAAAATAAACCCCTTGTGCATGTGTTGGGGTAGGAAGTATATGGGAAAGCTCTGTCCCTTCTGTTCAATGTTGCTGTGAAACTAAACTACTCTAAAATATAGTCTATGAAAAACAAAAAATCAAAATAAACTCAAAACTTCCAGAGATGAAAAATATAATATTTGAAATAAAAAAGACATAGGATAGAATTAGCAGTATATTAAATATTGTAGAAGAAATGATTAGTAACTCAAAGATGTAGTGATAGAAACTATCTAAAACGAATGAAAGAATGAAAAAGAATTTAAAAAAACAGAGCTTAGCATTTTATGGGACAAAATCAAGTAAATGAACACATACATTTGGAGTACCAGAAAGATAGGAGGAGATACTGAAAAATATTTTAAGAACTAGTGGCCAAGAAATTTTCAGATTTGATGAAAGCTATATACAAGTCCACAAAAGTCAATGAACACCAAGAAGAAGAAATATAAAGAAAGCCACACTAAGCGATTGATAATCAAATTGCTGATAAGCAGTGATAAAGAGAAAAATCCCAAAAGCAGCCATAGAAGGAAAGATGCGGTATTAACAGAGGAACAAACATCCTGAATACAGCCAACTTTTTATCAAAAACAGCCTTAGCACTCACAACCATAACATACAGCTATGTACAGGGGGGCTTTGTGGAGAAGAACAAGGAAAAAACAAGAAGATTGGCAACAGATGTTAGCTCAGGTGCCAATCGGTAAAAAAACAAAACAAAAACAAAAAACCAGCATTAGCCTGGAGACAATGACTTTTTAATAACATTAAAATTCTCAAAGGGAAAAAAAAATCTGTTGGCCTAAAATTCTATACCCAGCAAAAATACTTTTCAAAAGTAAAAATGAAATGCTTTTTCAGATGAACAAAAGTTGAGAGAATTAATGCCAAAGACTTGCAGTAAAGATGATTAAAGAAGCTTCTCCAATCAGTCTGTGGTGGAAAAGAAAATCGCAAAAAATTATTAATCCAATAGAAGGAAGCAAAAAAAAAGGACAAATCACAAGTAAAACAAATCAAAAACAAACAGCAAGATGATTTTAATCATGTTAATAAGTACATTAAATGAAAATGCTCTAAATGCTCCAGCTAAAAAACAAATACGTCAGATAAGATAAAAAAGCAACACTCAAATATATGCTGTCTACAATAAACCTACTTTAAATATAAAGTCACAGAGAATTTAAAATTAATAGCATAGGAAAAGATATATAATACAAACACTAATTGAAGGAAAATGGAATGACTAAATTAATGTCAGATAAATATTTCAGAACAAAGAAATAACCAAGGGTAAAAAGAGATATTTCATGATAAAGAGAACATGACAATCCTAAGTTCTGAGTTGTTTCTATATAAAATAAAAAATTTTGTTGAATTTAAAGAAGAAATAGAAAAATCCACAAATATAGTTCAAGATATGAACATTCTGCTCTTGGTAATTAATAGAAGTAGACAAAAACTCAGTAATGATAGAAAAGATGAGAACAACATTACGAAACCAGACAACTTGGAAGAATTTTATAGAACATGCTGTCCAACAGGAGAATGCATATTCTTTTCAAGTGTAAATTGAACATTCACCATTATAGATTATATTTTGGACCATAAAGCAAGTCTCAATAAAGTTAAGAAAATTGAAATTATACAAAGTACTTCTCTGACTACAATAGAATTATACAAGAAATCAATAATAGAAAGTCATCTGAAAAATTTTCCAAGTGTTTGGCAACTAAAAAAAATTTCTAAATAGCCAATGAGTTAAAGAGATATAGGAGAAATGAAAGCACATATTGATCAGAATGAAAAGGAAAATTGCAACATATCAACATTTAGTGGGATTTAGATAAAGCAATGATGAGAAGAAAGTTATAGCATTGAAAGCTTATATTAGAAGTCTCAAATAAGTGTTATTAGTTTCCACCTTAAGAAATTAGAAAAAGAATAAATTCATCCAAAAGTAAGCAGAAGGAAGGGAATGAAGAAGATCAGAGAAAAGAAGAAAAAATAACAGGAAAACAATAGAAAAATATCAATAAAACGAAATGAAACCAAAAACTGGTTCTTTGAAAATATCAATTTAAATTAATAGACATCTAGCAAGGCAATTCAGAATACAAAGTAGAAGGCACAAGCAATCATTACCCTGAAAGAAGGAAGGGACAGCAGTACAGAGCCAACAAACATGAAAATGGTAATAAAAAATCATTATGAACAACTTCAAGCCAACCAATTTGACACAGTTGAAAAGGACAAAGTTCTTAAGACACAAAACTACCAAAGCTCACTCAAGGAAGAAAATAATAATAAATAACCTATTTTAACAGCCATATTATTTTTTAAAGAAATTAAGTTCCTAGATCATGACCTTCCAAAAAATAAAATGCTGGGCTCAAGTGGTTTGACTGTTGATTGTATCAAACATTTAAGGAAGAATTAATACCAATCATGCACGAACTCTTCCAGAAAATAGAAGGGGGAGCAGTTTCATTTTACAAAGCCAGTATTATTCTGATATCAATATGATAATAAGATATTAAGAAGAAAACTTCAGACCAATATCCCTAGTGAACATACATGAAAAATCTTTGACAAAATTTCAGCAAATCGAATCCAAGAACTTATTAAAAGAATGATAAAGTTATATAATCATCTCAATGGATGCAGAAAAAAGCATTTGATGAAATTCAACACCCTTTTGTGATTTTTATTCAACCTAATAAAAGGCCTCTATGAAAAACCTGCAGCTAAGTCATAACCAATGGCAAAAAGATGCATGCTTTCCTCCTAATACAGGAACAAGGCAAAGATGTCTGTTATCACCACTTCTCTTCAATATTCAGTATTGAAAGTCCCAGCCAATGCAACAAGGTAAGAAAATGAAATAAAGGACCTACATATTGGAAAGAAAGATATAAGGCTGTCTTTATTCACAACTGATGTGATTGTTAGTATAGAAAGTTCTAAAGAATAGATTAAAAAAAGCTCCTAGAACTAACAAGAAAATTTAGAAATATTGCATGATACAAAATGAACAAAGAAAAAATTAATTGTATTTATATATATACTAATAACCAGTAATTAGAAATTAAAATTTTAAAAAATACTATCTATAATAGCATCCCAAATCATGAATACTTAGGAATAAATTTCCCAAAATACATACAAGACCTGTACACTGAAACTCGTAATTGCTGAGAGAAAATAAAGAAGTCTAAATAAATGAAGAGGTATGACATGTTCATGGGTTGAAAACTCAAGATTGTTAAGATATCAATTCTCCCCAAACAGTCCTGTAGAATCAATGCAGGCTGTGTTGTAAAAATTGATGTCAATTCTAAAATTTATATGAAAGAAC
The DNA here is from genome assembly GCF_021613505.1 of Equus quagga. Taxonomy (NCBI): domain Eukaryota; kingdom Metazoa; phylum Chordata; class Mammalia; order Perissodactyla; family Equidae; genus Equus; species Equus quagga. Next base: position 25,193,518 of record NC_060274.1, read on the forward strand.
AAAATTGGAGAACTCACAGTACCTGACTGCAAGTTTTACTATAAAGCTACAAGAATCAGGAGAGCGATATAAAAATAGACATAAAATGGATAATAAACCTAAATTTAAAAGCTAATACTAACTATAAAACTCTTAGAAAAAAATATAGAAGAAAATCTTTGTGACCTTGGGATTGGCAAAATTTCATACAAGATACAAAAAGCCTGAAGCATAAAAAGAAAACAAATTGGCAAAGAAGATGTCATCAATATTATAAAACATTTTGCTCCTCCAAAGATACTGCAAAGAAAAGAAAAAAATAAGCCACAGAAAATATTTTCAAAACATATACTTCATATATGAGAACTTATATCCAGTATATATAAAGAACTTATACAACTCAGTAATAAGGCAAACAATCCAATTAGAGAATGAACAAAAGATATGAACAGACACTTCTCCCCTTCATCCCCCAAAAAACAAATTAAAAATAAATACATGAACTGATGCTCAACACTAGTAACTATTAGGAAAAATGCAAACTAAAGTCTCCATGCGACACCACTATAAACCCAGGAGCATGTCTAAAATTAATGACTGACCATACCTGAAGTTGGCAAGGATGTAGAAAAACTAAAACTCATACATTGCTAGTGTGAGTGCAAAAAGGCACATCCACTTTGAAAAAGATTTTGGCAGTTTCTTATGATTAAAATATATACTTATAATATGTACCAACAGTAGCTCTCACAGCTATATACCCAAGAGAAATGAAAATATATTTCTGAGCTGTTCAGAAGAGCTTTATTCATAGAAGGTCAAAACTGTAAATACCACAGCGTCCATCAGTGAGTGAATGGATGAACAAATTTGGTATACCATACAATGGAATGCTATTTATCAACAAATTACTACCCGGCAACAAATTACTGAGACATCCACAACGTGGACGAATATCTATAACATTATGCTAAATTAAAAGAGTCACGCCTAAAACACTAAATGCTGTATGATTCAATTTATATGACATTCTGTAGCAGGTGAAACCCTAGAAACTGAAAACTGATTAGTGTTTGGCACTTGCTAAGTTTGTGGGGAAGAGATTGAGCATAAAGACACAGAAGGAAACTTTTGGAGCGATGGAAATATTCTGTATCATGATTGTGGTGATGGCTATATACACGTAAGTGTATATTGTACATTTAAAATTGTATTGCATATAAATTATGTCTCAATGAAGCAGAGAGATAGAGAGAGTAATAGATGCCCAAGGACCCTGTCTTGATGAAAGTCCACAGTTAAATGTGCAAAGGAGAAAAGTGACAATAGCTCACCAAAGGAAAAAGAGGGATCAGAGACGCAGAAAGAAAAAGAAAAATGCCACTTGAGCCAAAGATGAGATAATCTGAATACTGGTTCTTAAGATGTACCACACCAACCACTAATGGGTACTTTAGAAATTTTTGGTTGACAGTAATAGTGGAGGATATTTTTACACTGTGTGTGGTGGTGAAAGTGGGGGGAGGAATGCTAGACACCTTGCAATGTATGAGACGGTCCCACAGAATGAGGAATTGTCTTCACCAAACAAACTTTTAAATGACTCATGGAAATTCATATATGTAAAACAATGTCTAAAACTATTTCAGTCTAGGACCTAACTTATCTCATACAAACACAAAGGTTTTCCATGTTTTTAAATACTCTGAATTCTCTAGAAATATAACTACTACATTGTTCTTTATTTTTTTTAAAGATTTTATTTTTTTCCCTTTTTCTCCCCAAAGTCCCCCAGTACATAGTTGTATATTCTTCCTTGTGGGTCCTTCTAGTTGTGGCACGTGGGACGCTGCCTCAGCGTGGTTTGATGAGCAGTGCCATGTCCGTGCCCAGGATTCGAACCAACTAAACCCTGGGCCGCCTGCAGCGGAGCGCGCGAACTTAACTACTTGGCCATGGGGCCAGCCCGTTCTATTTTGATTTCTTTGAAGTCTTTATCAAATCTTGTTCATCAGTTCATACATTCCTATTTTTGAGGGCAGTGCTGCTCATGGTATTTGAATTACATTTGTATCAATCTGCATCTGTATCTGTTCTATTAATGGTGATTCCATATATTGATGCATATTGTTTCATTAGAAATGTTTCCTTTAATTCTCATGTATATACAGTTAAGGCATTAAACAGAACTATTAAAATTCTGTGAGCAAAGTTATATTGTCAACGCATTTCATTACAGAATGATAGGGCAGCATCACAAGTATTTGTGCTAAAAGGAATTGAGGGTCTGATAAGATTGCGAATGATTATTCTAGAAGAAGGGATTGTTAGAAGAGTTGAATTTCAAAAAGGCATCAAGAAGAGTAAAGACTTAGGATGTTGCCACAAGAAGTTTTGTTGAGTTAAAATTTAATCAAAATTTTAAAGAATGAGCAGGCAGTGAAACATAGAGGCAGAGGACATATATAATATACACTTAAAAGTTTGGGCAGTAGGGGCTGGCCCCGTGGCCGAGTGGTTAAGTTCGCGCGCTCCGCTGCAGGCGGCCCAGTGTTTCGTTGGTTCGAATCCTGGGTGCGGACATGGCACTGCTCATCGGACCACGCTGAGGCGGCGTCCCACAATGCCACAACTAGAAGGACCCACAACGAAGAATATACAACTATGTACCAGAGGGGCTTTGGGGAGAAAAAGGAAAAAAATAAAAATCTTAAAAAAAAAAAAAAAGTTTGGGCAGTAAAAGAGAGGAGATTGACAGATTTCTTAGAGTATGCAACAGAACCAAATGAAGAATTATCAAGTTGAGTGAACTTGTGTATCCTTGAAAGTGAAGGGGAAGATACCCATGGAACGTGGAGAAGTCAGGATGAAAAAAGCCAAAGAAAGTGTCAGATGATCCTGAGCACAGCGACCGTCCTGAGTTAATGAGGATGGGAGAAGCTGTTCAGGTGGAAGGAAGATTTAGCTGTGAGCTGATAAGCAGGGCAGACTGTCCAGGAATAGACAGAGATGGCCCACTCCAGGAGAAGATGAGATCTGAGCACCGTTGCCTCCAAACTTCTTTAGTCACTGTCAGTGGTGCCTGATATCCCACAATTATAAATGTGTTCCTTCGAAATGTGGATTCTTTCTCTTATTAAAAAAAAAAGAAAAACTTATGTATTAAGAGAAATAGCATATTAAGCCTTAAAGATTTTTACAATTCCATGTTTATTCGGGCTCTTCTCTCAGTTCACATTTTGATGGAAGAACACATCAGTGGTTTGAGACCTGGGTTTCTGAGACAGAATGGGGGAAACCTTGAAAGCTTAAGAAGGACACAAGCCCTAAAGTCAACCCTCAGTGACCCTACTCAGTTCGAGAAAGCCAGTGAGGGCGGCTCTTCTGGCATTGGGCCGGGCAGTAAGGGCGCTCAGAGCGGGAGTTAGTAGCTATTACTGAGGTGAAATGAGGGATCGCAGGTCAGGTGATGTCAATATTCTCATTAAGGTATAAAGTGAGATCATTTACCAGTTGCATTGAGGACACGAAAAGAGAGAAGGCCTGGAACAGCCCCTGGGAGTCTCAAAAAGAGAGGACCAGCAGTGTCCAGAGCAGACGTGACTGCTCACTTGTAACTGGAGTCCCTGACTCTGCAGATGCTGGAGCTGCATAGGTCTCTGACTTCCTTGAGGTTTCTTTTATAAGCAAAAAGAAAAGCATCCAGTAGGGGTATGATAATTTGCTAGGTCTTAGGAGTAAACGTTGAACATCAGCATGGAGGAAGAAAGGCAGCAGAGGCTAGCAGGGAGAACTTTGGGCTGGGCTTCAAGACAAATGTGTCTCGTGTCTACCACTAGTAACCCATTTGACTTTAGACAAGCCAGCAGTATGATCTCCTCTAGAAGTAAAGTTTTATTACTGATTTGACGTGAGGTCTGTCCGAAGAAGGAAATCTAAATACAGAGAAAGGAGCTGGTAATTCAGTTGAAACAGAAACAGACAAGAGCATGGAAGTTTCAGCTGGGATAGATGGAGAATTCACTTAGCCAGGGGGAAAGGGAGAGAGCCCAGGTTGGTCTCTCCTTCAGAGCATCTCGCTTTCATTCCCTTGCCCCGCAGGTTGGAGATGCACGGGAGCTTGAATTCCTGCTCTGCCTCTTATCAACTATGTGACTCTGGGTAATTAATTCTCTCTCTGGGCTTCCATTTCCTTGTCTATTAAATAGGTATGATAATAATACAACTATAGGCACACTCTATGTTACATGATGTGGAGCTTGTAAGATACCTAAAAGGGCTTAGTACTCCAAACATAATTGTTCCCTTTATTCTGTTTTGAAAAAACAATTACTCATAGTTCGCTTTTTCTGAATTGCTATAGCACTTCTTGTTTACGCTCCTTTATTTAGTCCTTTAACAAAATGCTCCTTTGCCTTCGTTCCTGAGAGCATGTGTTTATGGGTACGTCTGTCTATCTGATCTCCTTAACGTGACTGCAAGATTTTGGAGAGTGGAAAGATACGTGTTCAACTCCCTGTGTGTCCCTTTCAGCTTCCAGAATGTGCTACAGCATTCAGCAAATACTTGTTAAATAAATGAGGTTGTGAGTCCTAGATAGAAACTTCTTTGTGCTCAGTATCAATTACACAGCTTAGAAAGAAGCAGCTGTAGAATAATTTAGCTAGGGTTTGGGTGTTTTTGTTTGTTTCCAGTTGGTCTGTGACTATACATAGATTCGATCATAATGAAGCTGACAAAGGAGAGATGACATTTTGGAAACAGAAAAGGAATTTTGGATATTACAGCCCGACATTTGTCACCTCCCCAGCTGACAGCAGCACACGTTCGTTCCTTCCCTTTGGCTAAATTTGGATCAAATGCTGGCTGAGTGCACTGAGCAGCCAGAACTGCATTGTACCTCTATTTTGTGACATACGAGCTCCCTGCTTTAATCTCCCCTCACTGTATAAAAGAGGATCTGAGGCCGTGAGACTTCAATCCGGTGATTCATGCAGCTGCACACAATAGATCCCACCTCTCTCCTCGCTGCTGCACAATCTCAGCTAAACAACGTCTTAGAAAGCTTCAGTGCATGCAGTCAGCCTGTCACAGATTCCCCTCCCCCACACACACACTCCTTTTCTTCCACTGAGCAAAAGAGTCCGAATGCCCAGCACCTGCCTTTTTACTGACATTTCCACAAAGGTAAAGGAATGAACCTTTTGTCAATGCCAACCAAACGATCTATTTTGAAACAATGAGATGAGAAGCCTGGGCCCCTCTCCTTGCAACTGGATTACAGTGAAGAGGCTTAAAATAAAGGACACTTGATTTTATTGATTTAATGAGGGATGGAGGCTTTTCCAGAGCATCCCTCGCAGCCAAGGAACAAGTCTCGTTGGCAGGTACCTTCACTGAGGCACTTCTTTTCCACTTGTTTGGTTTTGCACAGAGCTTGTTTATGGGTTTGGCTGTTAGGATGACCCACAGCGCTCCTTCCTGTGCTGCAGGAAGCAGTCAAATGCCTGCAGTAAAGATTTTGCTGTCTGTCTCTAGACAGGGAGCCAGGGAGGGGAGGCGCAGTACTGCAGGATAAAGAGCTGCAGGAAGAGGTGACAGGGAGAGCACATCTCTGAAAAAAGAAGAGTCAAATCAAACAGACTGGAAAGGAAATAGCACTTCTAGCTGCAAAAGAGATTCTGTGCAAAACCTATTATTTCTCAGCAGAATCTATTTCAGCTAGGTTTCTAAACCCCTCTCCGACCGCACCGTTGGCTTTCCCACCCCCATCTTTTCCCCTCCCCCTCCATTACCCAAGTTTGAATAGAGACGAGACTGAGGGGGTTCAGGCAGGACATTTTATTGCGGACAGGTCCAGACACAGCTAGATAATCTTTTTGCTTTTGTTCTGTTCTTCTTCAGGGTTTCTTGTGATATTATTATTGACATGTTTACATGGAAGTTTTTGCATTATGTGTTTCTTCTTTTATATTTGTCCTAGTTTTTCATATAGTCTGACTTCATTGTCCACTGCCAGGCGAAAGGGACATTGCCAGTCACCTGCTGACCAAATTTAAGCAGTGATCTACTTTCAATACTGAAATGGACAGCGTGGTTGTTAATAGCCATGTGTATAGCCAGGATTCCTGTTAATGTGAGCACATGTCTCTATGCCCTGTGTACATTTATTTCGATGTATTTATGCAGTCCACCCATAGATTAAACACCCCCAATTCCCTCTGGTGTTACTGTCTTCTGATTGCTAGCTTAAAGAGAAACAGTTTCTAAGAGCATATGGTTTCCCAAACACAGCCCTCTCCCTCCCTTTCAGTTTACACAGAATGAGCAGCACCCCTCCCCCCACCATTTTCTGCTCCCTGCAGTGAGCGAGCCTGAAACCAGGGGGCAAAATTATTAGTTCTCAATTACCTTAAGCCATGCAAGATAACCTCTCTCAAGGGCTGTTGGTAAAACGTGCACATGGTTCCATCGTCCAGACAGTTATGAAATATAGGTGTAAAGCTCAGCCTCTGCAGAACAGCAATGCATCTCAAATGAAGTGCTTTTATTAAAGAAATAGAATCACCAGGATAACTAATTCCATCAATACTACGTAGTTAATTAAACCCATTATAGTCACTATTCCCACGGAGTGGAGGTCAAATAAAGCACCCACCTTCTTGATTCCACTCTGCTAACAGAAGAAAGAGAAATTAAACAAAACACAACACAGACCTCTTCACAGCTCTTAAAAAAACGCTTAATAACTACCTAGTATGTCATCCAAGAAGGTCTTCAAGCATAAGCCATACCCAAAGGCCTCTGGGTTGTTCAAAAGACCACCTTGTAACTTACCTGTACTTCAATTAAGTGATCACCATCTGTTTGCTTGATTGGTGCAACAAGGTAATGACAAGTAAAAGTGAAAAATGGAATGAACAGCCACCGTGTTTTTATTAATATCTTGCAGAGAAACATGATGGAGGGCAATGCTTATGCTTCAGTTTAATTTGGCTTCATGACTGATGACAGAGACGGAGCCCACGTACACGTCTCGACCCTAGCCAGGAGCTGCAAGAGTAACACACTAAAGTTAGGTATTAAAGCCCATTAATCGGCCAAAGGCATAGATTACATATCCTGCAGTATCAACGACAACCAAACCTTCCTGCACTGACAATCAAATATAAAGGACGATTCAGATATGGACACAGAAAAGGAGAGAATTCAAGAACTATTGCATAGTGACATCGTTTTCCAGAGGAAGATGTGGACAAGAAGACACACATCTACACACACACGCACACACAGATCTCTCAAATACTAATCTCTGGAAAATAAAACCGGGATATTTTGATCCTCCTTGTCTGAAAATTCACCAGGTCATTATATCACTGTCACACCTTCTTCTCAAAGCACTTCATTGTACATAGAGAGGATTTGCATTTACTTCTCCTGATTAACAAAGAAAACTTTGTATAAAAGGGCTGTGCACAGAGACGTGCAAATGTGGCCAGCCTGACCCCCTGCAGGAGCAGGCAGACAAGCAGTAGGGAGAAGAGGTGGACGAGGAAGGAGAAAGAATGCTTTGATCGCCGCGCAGCACACACAATGGAGCAGGGGCACCCCCACAAGTTCTGACCCTGAGCGGGCTGAAGTTTGGCATGGAGTCACGAGTGGGAACCAATCTAATGAGGAGTGTTTCATGTGGTGGTGAGCCACAGAAGGCTACAAAACCCCCACTCTTGCAGGATGTTCCCTTTATGGTTGTTGTGACTGCTGTCAAAGTTATTGCTATTGTTGTTGATGTTGCTTTCCAGCTCAGGAAATTATAATATGGTTACACTGCAAGATAGGCCTGGTTATTTTCAGTGAGTACATGCTCATAAAATATAGACTATAAGCAAAAGGCAGCACAAAAAATCACACCAGCCCTGTGAAAACACAGGGTCAGGTGCCAAGTCCTTTATTTGTCCGGTAGTTTAAGCTGACACATGAGGCGTTTAGTTTAGATGTAAAGCCATCTTTTACTCACCATCCACACCCCTCGCCCCAACCCAAAAGCTCCTCCTCAGACTTCTTTGCTCGTCTTGTGCAGCCACCAAGCACCATGCACCATGCTTCCAGTCAACCAGACACAGACTCTGGGGAGAGGGTCTCTTTTTTCTTTACTTCATCTCCTTTGCCTCTTTTATCAAATCAGCTGGCAAGTCCAAGAAATCTCTTGCCATCATCTCCTTCCCTCCAAATCCCCTTTCTATCAGCACCCTCCTCACATCTCCTGCTCCACCCTCCCTGCCTCCAGTCACATCCCCTCAGTCCTGTTACACAGCTCAGCATGTCAGTCATGCCAAAGTATTGTTCTCATCTCTTTATTCTTTGGTTTGAAAGCATACATTGATCACCCAGCATTGTCCTAGAGAATAATTTACGAATTCTCACTTTGGAATTAAGATTGATTCCATTCTGTCTCTATTCCCTGTGCAGATTTTCCCTCAGGACTTCCTTACTTGTGACCTACGCCCCCTCCCTGATCAGGTCACATGCCTTAGAGATCCAGCCCTTTGCTCTGTACATGTGCTTCACCTCCAGCCCATCCACCTGGCCTCCCTCTTGAACTCCTACACATCCTTCAGTGTTCATCTTGATGCCTTCTCTGGGAAGCATCTCCTGATGTGCCTAACCTACAGATGACCTTATCACTCAGATTTCCCAGAACATGGGTTTTTAATATGTATTTTATGAGCATTACCATAATCTACCTATAAGTATTGATTATTCATTTCTTCAGATTTTAAACTCTCTGGAAAAATTCAGAGACCATATCTTTCTGATCTCTGTAAGAGCTTAATTAAGTATCTGTCTACTGGAATTGAATTAAAAGTTCATTTTAGTAGATTATGGAATACTCTCAAAAACAAGCTAGGTGTTCATCTACTTGGAAAAGTTTTGTACTATCATAGCTCTTCCACTTCCATCATTTTACGATCTAGAGAAAATGAGCTTCATTATTATAGTTAATTCATGAGAGGAATGGGGTGGACAAACCAACCCCATAAGGTCTCCAAAAATCACTTTGACCCAATGAAACATTTTGTAATTTTGTTTGAATATTTGTATTGATAAGTTGTGTTATTGTAAATTCCATGATTTGTACCTTGATGCCCAACCAGACATAAAAGACCACCTTGTGACTACAAAATTTTTAATGCTCTCCACCTGCCCTGTTCTGTGCCTCCATAACTTTCATGCTGGACTAGATTTACAGCCTGGAATTATTTTACTTACTTTCAGAAACCAAGGCGATTGATGGAGGATGTTAATTATATGAAAGGCAGAACAGTGGAGAAAAAAGATATATGCATTAGGACTCGAGATTTGAGTTCTAGTTCTGGTGCTGCCTACTCGCAAGCTGGATGAATCACTTCACACCTACCAGTTGCCAGAAGGTTCTCCCCATACACACACACACACACACACACACAAAGCCACACTGCTGGACTTTCCGAACTTTAAAGAAGGAAATAGAAGAATAGCCTTAAAATTATTAAAGGAAGCAAATTGAAAGTAATTAACGCATTCACAATTTTAAACTGTATAATATTTTAATTTCATATTATTTTGTAGGAAAATAAAATTTTCTGTCGCTTTGATGTTATAATGCAAACATGATTAATTCAGAGAAAAGAGATGAAGTAATATTAGAAATAAAGAATTGTAATACAAACTTGGAACAACACAAAACAAAAAATAATATAAAATGTAATACAAACTCAGAACAATAACCAAGTCACCACTACCACTTGTAATTAACTACAGAAGCACATGCAGTAACAACAAAACAAATGAAAGGCTGCCATTCTGGGTGGACACGTGATCACAGCAATGCAAAGGCAAGGGATTTTTAAGCCAACATGAAAAATCATTAGTGTTTTAACATTTTACTGCTTATGAAATTTCTCCGGTTTAATGATTGAGAAAAGTAATTATTTGGGTCGAAAATGATTTCATTGTTTGAAAATTGACTTCTCCACCCATTGAATAAATTAGGTATAAGCTACTGAAATACCAAAAAATTCTGAGTCAAGGTGCTGAGAATTTTGACTCTGCCCCAGGCTGGAAGGAGGCTCGGCTAGTTCAGGGCTCACCAGAGAACAATGGATACAGAGGGTGAGCTGCTGGAACCTCATCTTCATCCAAGAAGAACTACTAGAAGGGAAGAAAAATATAGAGTTACGCCCTGTGTGGAAGGAAGGAAGGAAAGAAAAAAAGAGAAAAGGAAGTGGGCCTGGTGGTGCAGCAGTTAAGTTTGCACACTCTGCTTCTGCAACCGAAGGTTCCCCAGTTCGGATCCCAGGCGCAGACATGGCAACGCTTGGCAAGCCATGCTGTGGCAGGCGTCCCACATATAAAATAGAGGAAGACGGGCACAGATGTTAGCTCAGGGCCAGTCTTCCTCAGCAAAAAGAGGAGGCTTGGTGGCCAATCTTCCTCAGCAAAATGATTAGCTCAGGCTTAATCTTCCTCAAAAAAAAAAAAAAAAGAGAAAAGAGAGAGAGAGGAAAGGAAAGAGGAAAAGCAGGAAGGAGGGAAGAAGGTAGGAAAGAAGGACGGAAATAATGTGGGGTAGAAAGAGAGAAAAAAGAAAGAAGGAGGAAGGAAGGAGCAAGAGAAGAGAAGATAAAGGAAAATTTCTGAAAGAAAGCTGAGAGGTTGACAAGTCTGGAGAACATAAGTGACTCCCCTAAATTTCTCTCAGAGTGTTCACAAAATTTCTCTCCTTTCCTCCATACACGGATTCTTGGCATCTCACTCAAATTTCAGCTTCACCAGGAAAATGGCAGTGCAGGGAAGAGGAACAACCATGAACAAGAAGGAACAGCAACCCCAACGGTATTTCCATACACTTAGCATCACTGCTGCTACACATACATATTTCCTTCCAATGGCTTCCCATTTTCTGCAAGATATATATTCACAGGCTCTCCAAAGACTAAGCACAGCTGAACTCTGAAACCTTATTTTCTGCCACATCTCCACTCCCACGCTATTCTGTAGAAATACCAGGAGACTTGCGATTTCCTGTGGACGTTCGTCAAAGAACAAAGGAGAGAGAGTCGTTTCAAGGAAGGGATGCAGTGTCGACTCAGAGGTGTTGGAGAGCACGCTCTGTCCTCTGTGCAGCCCCCTGGCCTCCTGGGAGAGGTGGCCTCCCTCACTAGAAATCCTCTGACTCCAGCTTTCCTCTCCTTGAGCACCACCTCACTCTACAGGGTTTCTCTTTTACATTTGTGCCTTCTCTACTTAACAGGAAGTCCTGAGAGCTAGGATATTTGATCATTTCTGAGACAGGAAATCTTCACAATGTGTCTGATACATATTAACAGGAATAATAGTTAATGTGTGCATCAGGCATTCAGAAGAATTCTGCTATCGTGAAAACTGTACCGAACTATAATAAAATTTCCCTACATTTGCAAAACACTTGATTGCTTAAAATGCACATTCACAAATATCATCATATTTTATCATTAGGTCTGTGAAGATATTTCTGTCCCCAATTCCAAGTTGTGAAAGGTGTTAATAGACCATATTCACTAACTAGATATACTAAATAGAATAATTAGTTGCCGAATTTTAGAAAAGTTACTTCTCTGAGCCTCAGTCTTTCTACTTGTAAAATATTTGACGTGAGTCTCTGTAAAGTCCTCCTCTCTCTCTGCTACTGTTTATTTGATTTCAGAATGTAAGAATCGTCTAGACAGGACCATCTCTTAACCTAATTTAATTCTAAAAATGTTGGGAGGATGAACTCTAAGAGGTCTCTGTGCCTGACACTGAGGCTGCTCTGAAAACACGTCAGAAGAAGAAGAAGAGACGATTTAAAGAACAGAGACAAGGAACAGAGCCCTCCTGCAGCAAACAGCCAAGCGGAAAAATACAAACAGCCAAAACTGCACTGTGTTAATGAACTGGAAGAGGAAGCCGACGAACTCACAGGATGGAGAACCAGCCCAGTTTGAAACAGTTGCTGGCTCTTTCTGTAAATCCTACAGATGCAACACCAAAAAGTGAGGCTTTCAGATTTTAGGAAGGATAAGGGAACCAAGCAGTTGTAAAAAGTAATCAAGAATAAAGAAGAGTTGAGGATGAATAACTTGCCTTATAGCTACCTGGGAATCTTTTCACCCAATAAACAGGGAGGGCACATTTTCTCTCCAGGTACACATGGATTATCCAGAAACTCTACCATGCAGGAGGCCACAAAACAGCTTCAACAAACCCCAGAGAATTCATATCGCATAGCCTTTTTGATCTGACCACAATGCAATACAATTAGTAATTAATAAGTGATAGCTTTCAAAACTCCATGTTACTGGAAACTGTTGAATATATTATTAAAAACATGCTGTGGCTAAAGAGAAAAACATAAGAAAAATTGTGAAATATTTACAGTTAGATAACAATGAAAAGATATAGACCAAATTCTGGAAGTAAAGTAGTACTGAGAGAAAATTTTTAATTTTTAAATACATTTATCAGAAACCAAGAAAGGTTTAAATAAATGAGTTAAGTGATTGCTGAATGCACCAGTAAAAGAGTGACCAAAGAAACCAAGAAAACCAGAAGGAAACAATAAAGATAACAGCAGGAAATCCAGGTAAAGATGAGGATGAATGTGTGCCCTTTAATCCACCCCCTCCACAAACCCTAAAACACAATGGTGGAGGGATCTTTGAAGGCATAAATCTATAAGGACAGAAAGAACAGAGGATAAAAGACTAGCACCAAAACTTTGGATGATGAAAAACAAAAGAATGAGTATTAAATGACTTTGTGAACTAAGGAAGAGAATCCTAAACTAGTAGCAGAGAACTCTTCATTTGTCTCAAGAAAGCTCCCTAATGCTTAGATATTGTCAGCACCACGCACCTCTGAAAGTGGGGGTAAATGTGGAACGGAGCCAAAACAGAAGAGGACTGATTAAAACTCTTTATGAATCAGATGTCCAGATACTCTCCTACATTCTGTGTAAGTACTCAACTCTACAAAACAGAAGAACTAAAAAGTCTCTAGAGATAGCAAAACTAAGATTCCCCGACTTTAGGGGACACCAAGTCCAGTGGGAAAATTAAATGGCATACTAAAAATAGTGGAATTAAGCGCAAGTTTACATACTGAATCTGAGAATTCCATTCCTCTTTCTGATTCCGTTACCAGGATGCTAATGGCCAACCTTATGATATTGAGGCTAGAAATTAAAAGATTATTCTCCAGGAAAACTGATAAAGAAAGAGGAGAGGCCTTAAGATACTGGTTTTACAGGTTTCTCAACAGGCTAGCCAGTTCAGCTGACAGGGCCCAACTGTGAGCACAGAGCTTCCCATCAACTTCTCCAAGCTCCACTTTTAGATATGACCCAGCCCTGGGGACGGGAGAGACGAGAAGCAAGTCAGGGGAAAATGAGACTTTGCAAGGAGAAGAAAACTAAACAAGAAACAAATAAAGCTATTATTATTTTTAAAGAGATAAGAGAACATATCACATCCTTGAATCAAGAACAAGATGCTGTTACAAAGGAACAATCAGAAAACATGATAGAGATAATGGCTATTAAAATTATAACAGTCAACATAAAAAATGCAACAGAAGATCTGAAATAATACTGTTGACAAATCTAAAGGACAGTAGAGCAAACAGACTAAGGGATGGAGAATAGCAGAGAAATTATTTAAAAAATAGACAATTGCTAAATATTAGCTAAAATCTATAAAAAACCCATGGGTATCTAAAACAGTATCTAGAGAAGCAGCAAAGCCATCGCATCTTAAGCAGCAAACACCAGCAGAAGAGAAGGTGGAGGGCAAGAAGAGCCCACATGGACACGGATGGGTCCTTCATAAAGGCGGCAGCACCTATTTAGTCAGGAAAGAGATGCACACATACACTAAAATATTGTACATTTTTCATTCACATACATATAATTAATAACAAATGTGGATTGGAAAGACAGATTAGGTTGAATCGCATGAAATTGCTGATAGTCAACCATTTTTGACCTACCAGAATGTCATTTCTTAAAGTTCAACCTAATACAATAAATGACTAATGATTATCTACGAAAGGAAGAGAATAGATATAGAAGAATGGATTAAAGAACATAATAAAATGAAAGAAAGTTCTTTTCTCGATGTGTGAGAAGCTATAATTGCACAAATAATAACTCAGTTCTATGCACCAACAGGTGATGGTGGTGGAAGGTATGCAGACAAACTTACAAAATCATAACAGATGGAAAAATTACCAAGATGGAGTCCAAAGTTGTCATGCTAAGAAAATGATCAAAAATGGAAAAGAAAGAAGACAGGTGATACAAGAAATGTTAAAGCTGCCTTGGGAGAGAAAGAAATATTTAAAAGATGGGTAGTCACAGCTGTGAGAAAGGGTAAAATTAGCTAAATATGGTTACAGAGACCAACAACAAAATCAAGGCCTAAGACTTAGAGGACAAAATGAAAGTTAAATAAAAGAATTGTTAATAACACTTCAGGAGGCTTCCTAACCAGAAGAAAAAGACAGACTTCTACACTTTCCGCAGTGGGCTAGTAGTAACAGTGACAGTGCCTCTGCCCCTGCCTCCCTCACCACGGTCACGCTCAGCACTGTGTCTGACATGCTCAGTTCACAAGATGTGCTGAATGAAATCTACTGGGAGGGAGCAATCACAAATGATTTCATTTTTCCCCTTGAAAGGGATTTTCCTTTGGATTGCACAATTTCTTGAACTCCAGATTTAGAAAAAGACATAGGCTTCACATATTTTTCTGGATAAGGGTGATTATTCTTGTCCTCTTCAACAGACACTTATGACAGTGAATTAAGCCTGTAAATTATATATATTAGACTTGACCATGACATGATACATCTTCTACTTATAATTTAGGGGATCTTATATAATGTGCTAGACAGTAATGTTATCATTATTTACAGAACCTTGAATGCAGCAGTAATCATTAATCTAAATGTCTGTGCATTATTTTTAACAGAGAAGCACAGTGATCTATTCCAGGTTAATGCACAGTGAGCAGGACACAAGGATTAAACTGAGAGAGAATAGTAGCTGCAATGCTGATCTCTGAGCGCTCTCCTCCCCCGACCCCTCCCTGGACCACTCTTCCCCTACTTTGGGATCCATCAAGCCAACTTCCTCACATTTCCATTTACAGTTAATCCTTCACAGTTTTCATGAATAAAGTAAAAGGTGTGGTAAATTACCAAGGACATTAATTATACAAGCAACATAAAATGTTTGCACATCATACTCAATAATCTCTCAAATAAAGACTAACTTGTTATGCTTGCACTCACCCATACCAAAACTCAAGTTCTTTTACAGTTTTAATAGGCTTTAACATTTAATTTGCTTAAATTATTACTTTGTTGATATAAATAGGATGTTTACGTACTCTAGCCTAGCAATAATTGAAAGAGGAAGCCTCTGGAGACAAAATACTCAACGATGTTCCACACCAGGAATCCATGAATCATAACATAATAATTGAGGCAAGTGTCTTCCATCAATTTCAGAGTTGCTGTCCATTTGCAGCACGAGACCAAAATGAAAAAGCTAGTTGCTACCAGTTCCTCCTGAGTCATTTTAGTATATCAACTGGGTTATCTTGATTGAACTCCCAGAGTATCTGACCTCCCTCAATTTTAATACGTGTTCAAAACCACTCTCCAGCCATGACAGAAAATGCAGGTGCTCCATAAATGCCTGTTGACTGAAAGAAATGAGTCTAACAATTTAAATTATTCACACTGTTTTTGCTCTCCTTAACCACACAGATTCTTGCTCACCCTTCCTTATCTTTAAGAAGAAGAATAATGATGCCCCAAAACATTGTGAATTCTCTGAATATATTTTAGGAATATATATATATATATATGTATATATATTCAGGCTTTGTTAATTACTAGTTGTATGATCTTTGGCAGTATACTTAATTTCTCCAAACCTCAGTTTCCTGGCCTATAAAATAGAGATAATAACAATTACTTTATGAGGTCGTAGTGAAATTCAAAGGAAAGAATAGATGTAGAAGTAACTTGTTCATTTTAAAGTCCTATACAAATGAAATTAGTGTTTGTATGTACCACCTACTATGGGCCCAAGACTAATCTCTAAGTTTAGAGAGAATGTAAGAGGAATACAACGTATGGTCTCTTTCCATAACAAACTTAATACCCATTTGGAATCAGGAAATAATTAGAAAAATAGATGAGACTATATAAAACTAAGCTGTATCGTCCAGGTTATTGTGCAGTAACAGTTCTAAGAAAGGAGAGTTTTAAATGGCCTGGAAATTATGACCATTTTCTTTCCAAATGGAACAGGCTAAGCTTTGCCTGAACAAAGAAGCAGAGATATCTAACAGCTGCTTACCACTCTCAGTTTCTTAAAATATCAGAGGAGTATGAGGTTTAGGCAGCTCGGAGGGCTGAGTCATCTTCCTCCTAACTTGGTATTTGTTCAGGACGTGGCTCTAACCCCGATGACAACAGCATTCCTGACCTCTGAGCTGCTCAAGATGCTAAGGCAGTTCTGAAGGCGACATGGACACCTCACCCAGATTCCCATGCACTTACGCTCCCAGTTGTGTTTCTGCTGCCTCCTGGTTTTCTCACACGGCTGTTCTAAATGAGAGAGGTCTTGACAGCTGAAGAAGAACTGAGAGCAAATGAGAAATAGCCTAGATTTTCTTCTCATAACAACGCTCAAGGCTCACAGCTGGGGCAGTTACAGAAAGGGCTGGAGCGGGAGCCTATACCGTGTACCTTTGCAGTTTGCGTAGCTTCAAGTTCAATCACTTCAAGTTCTCTGAGGACCTGTTTTGACCAAAGCTCTGGAAGCATTGGATATGTACAATTTAGAAAGAGAGATAAAAGATAAAAATCGTCTTTTTAGAGAGACCATGTCACGTATACTTTACGTTCTCATCTAATCCAGCAGTATCTGTAAATGAAGCTTTTATCGTTATTTTTCCAGACAAGGAGGCTAAGGCCCAGAGAGGTTCAATAGTTGCCTGAAATCACACAATTTATAACCTGCAGAGAGGAAATTCAAACCCAGAAAATCCTGCCTCTAAAACCTGGGCTCTTTATATTTGAATTGTCAGAGGGAGAAATATGAACAGGTACAGAGAAGCATTTTTTTTTAAAAAAAGGAAGAGGGTTCAGGGAGTAAAATATTTCCACTATTCTAGATGACGGGGTATCTTCACAAGAGGGGCATAGTGAAGAGTAAGCTAAAAAGCGATGAGGCCGTATGAAGGAGAACTGTGTTAGGGTCATCAATTTGCACTCAATTCTGTTAACAACGGGGAGCTACCTTTGGTTGTCCAAATACGGGAGTGCTAGTAGTAAACCCCAGTACAAGCAAAAAGGGGGCATCATGTACGTAGAGAACTTTAAATCTGTAATAAAACCTAGTCATTCTGATTTTAATCATCACCTCGTGCCTACAATTCTAAATAATGAAGTGATAAAATACTCCTCCTCGAAAAAAATCTTTTGTAAATTTAACTTTTAAACAATTGCTGCCACTAGTGTTGAGTTTTAAAAATACATTATAAGGTTTCAATTATCACATTTTTATTATTTACTATCCTTTACTAAACATTACGTTCTCTGTGGAAGTTAATTCGGCAAACGCCCTGTTAACGCAGTTTGCCCCGCCACAGCCGCACTTGCCACAGACACTGCAGAGTGACCTGGGAACCTTCAAGCTCAGCCTGGGCAGACACAGCTGTGATTATAAGTCAAAGAATCAGAACTTGAGTTACTTCACTTCTGTCATTCTATGGGATCACTTGGAATTTTTAATTTTTGTCTAAATGCAAAATGCTAGTGTAATATTTCTATTTGAAAAGCACAAATTTTAGTTCATGCATAAAATACGCTATGAACTTGAGTAATCTTTAAAATCAAAATCATTCCTTTTATTTGTTGTTTCAAAACAAAAGACTGAAAACTTACGTTGCTTCCCAATTACAACATGAAAATAATTTCATCACATGATGGGGGGGTGGAGAGGTAGGTGCTATAAAAAACGATCCAGTCAAGGTGTCAAATGTGCTAGGAATGCCACTGGGAGTCACTGAATGTTTTTAATGGGAGGAGTCACAAAAGAAAGGTCAAGGTGAATCATAAAAGACATCATCATTCTACCTGTATGTGGCTGCATGTAAGTCCAGCTGCCAATATGTTGTAACCAGAGGAGGAAAATTTAGGGTACACGTTGTCAAAACAATAAAGCATTGTCAAGGAGAGTACTCTGGCATGGGGTCTGGATGGCTGCTGCATTTCCAGGGTGGAGTATCAATCCACCCCAGCCGGGCCGTGAGCGAAAGCAGACAGTTCTCATTTTTAACTGCCAGCAGAGCACTGTATTTCAAGAAGTCACAGGAAATAATGCGATTTGGAGGGTTTTGTCACCCAATATCTTGGGAAATGTCAGCTGAGGAAAATAAGTCTTCAGAGCGTTTTGTTCAGGATGCACGGCTGTCATGACTTATACTGTTTCCAGTATTCCGTGCACCGCCCTGTGGGAGGACCGCGCATCCCCGTTCTGCGGAGGATCGTGCATCCCCATCCTGGGGAGGATCGTGCATCCCCGTCCTGGGGAGGACCGTGCATCCCCGTCCTGCGGAGGATCGTGCATCCCCATCCTGCGGGAGGACCGCGCATCCCCGTCCTGGGGAGGACCGGCCTGTCTGGAGGGCTGCCTGGCCTCGGCGGTGGAACGTCCGTGGCCAGCGTTCCGGGCAGCCGTGTGCAGAGTTGCGTGGCCTCTGCCAGGCTCCTTGCCCGGTCTCCGCCGCCCCGCACGCGCGGCGCCCCCACGGCCCGGGTTCCCGATGGCTACGAGGAGCAGGACCCCTCCGTCAACCCACGGGGAACGGACAGCGCGGACAAGAAAGAAACGCTGGAGCTTCAAGCCACTAAGAGTTTCTGGGTACTTGTCATCACAGCACAAACTAGCCCACGTTAACCGAGAGCAGTCCTTCCCGGGGCAGACACGCTGGAACCCATCCCGCGTCCAGCCGGACGAGGGGAGATGACACCTGCGGGGCTCGCAGCGCGGATAGCGGAGAATTGCACATCCTGGGCAGCGCTTCGCGTGAAGACCGTCCGCATGGAAGGACGCTGTAGACCCGGCTCGTGAAACCCACCCTGGTCCACACTTGGGGGCGGTGCATGCGTGGGGCAGTGCGTGGGTCACCGACGACCTCTTCAGACGGCTTGAGGTCTCCGTCCGCGTTGGGAAGGGCCGTGCTGCTGAGCCGAGCTGTCTGTGCGTGCGCAAGCCTTGGAGGGACCCCCCCCCCCCCCCGCCCGTTTTATTTAGTCTTAATTTTGACTCTCTTTTATGCATCTTATCGTGTTTTACTTTCTTTTTCCGTAACAACTTTTAATTGGTGTATTTTACTTAATCTTATTAATCTCTTCAAGTCCTTTAAAGAACAAGATGGGAGTATGAATAGATAAATAAATATTACAGAACAAGATCGTTACCATGTTATTGATTTTTTCTAACCGTGTGTCATGAATCTGTGTCACGTCACCAAAATTACTCCTAATAAACATCAAAATTTTAGTCCTGCTTATTCAGTAATTGGCTTATTAGCAGAGGGCCCCTTGGACCTGAGCTGTGAGCAGCGCACGGCCAAGGCAAAGTGACAAGGGTCTCCCCGAGGAGAACGGGTCTGCTGACGGTATTTGCTTATACGTTTTTTCTTTCCAGAAAGCCCCTGTTCAAGATGGACAATGTAACTCCTTTAATGAATGAATAAATTAGTCTAAAACTTTTACTTAATCGAGCTCCTCTTCTTACCCTGTAAAACGTAGGCCCTGTTAAACTGCGTAAAGAAATGGAAGGCACATCCTAGACTTCTGGAAGTCTCCATAGTTTAGCTGAGGAGTTCGATTCAGGGAGTAAAGCCACAAACAAAAACAACTCAGGATAGACAGAAGTACTCTGGGCCAGCCGATACCTAGGGGCTGGAGGAACTCGGAAGAAAAGGATGGTAGTGTAAGAATAAAATTAATTTGAGGCGGCTTTCTGGAGGAGGAAGACGTTGGGCCAGGTCTATTCATCACTGCTCCTTCAAAGCTTCTCTTATCACACTTTCCTCCCCTACTCCTTTAAAAATTAAAAAAAAAAAAATCTCACAATTAAAATGTCTGGCCCAGGAGACTGAGAGCTTACCCTCCGCCCGCAGAAGGGGCTGTCTAAAAGTGGGCCCCAGGACCCCTAAGGCTGCATTCTGGTCTGGGTGCAGATCGGCATTTGTTGACAGAACCTTTCCCAGCACCAAGTATGTTGGGGTCACTGGGAAAGAGGAAACTTATGAATAAATTTGAAAGGGGGTCTGAAAATTTAGATGAATGCCAGAGGAATCCTTTGTGAATAAAATTAAGCAGTCATTGCCATGAGGACAAATGTTTTAACTGGCTCTGCTCCGCAGCCACGGCCCAAGGCTTCCTCGAGGAGGCAGAGGCACGGGTTTGTGTTAAACGGCTTAATTTTCGTAATCAACTATTTCATTGTGAGTTTTTAATTTCATTCCCATGCCTCTTTTTTTTCATTTTGCCATAATACAGCTCTAAGTACCGTGGCAAACATCTGACAGTCTGCTCAGCAGGTGCTGGGCTCTGCCGAGCTTGCGTGGCACTACCTTTTATTAATTGGGTTTCAAAATGTGTTCGTGTGTGAACAGAAGCTAAGATGGGACTATTGTACCTGTCAACATGAAGCTGGGTGAAAGAAAATATTTGGAATGTGTTTTAAAATAACTCATTGTGAGCTTGATCGGATGCGAATTTAAAAGCAGAAATATTCTTTAATGTTGAAACAAATAATCATGCAATCGAAACAGCAATAAAATTAAAGAAATGATAGGGTTTGTTCAAGTAGTTGATAGCAGTGGAACATTTTCTTTGTGCCTAATAGATTACACATTGACGAGACTTTTCTGAACAAGCATTTTAGTAAAAACTCTAGAGGCCTGGGGAGGTGGTGACTACTTTGAAAACCAACAGCTAAGGCTCTCTCAATACGTCTGATGTTTCCAAGTTAATTTTTCTCTCACTTTGGAGGTAATTTTCCTTATCGAGAAAAACTTGTAATCTGAAATTCCAAATTCCAGTCTAAGAGAAGCTCTGCCCAGCACTGACCCTCTGAGGACCACGTCTCTCTGTTGGTGAAGCAGAAGTAGCTTTGTGGCTCTTTTCTCCCTTTTTCATATATGTATTTCGAATTCAATGAACTTTACTGACACACATTCTGAAACTCCCACTGAGGGCAAAGGATAAAAGGGAGATGAAGAGAGGGCAGTAAAAGCTGATAAAAAAACCTCAGGGGTGTGTCAGGCCCTCTCCTGTCATTATCCCTGTCATTTCCATCCTTAACTTTGCTCGTCTTTGAAGTAGTGAATGTTATCTGCATCCTCCCCGGGCTCAGGGTCTACCTAGTCAGGTCTCCTCCACAGGGCTGCGTCCTGAAATTTAAGTGCGGGGAAAATAGAGGTGAAGCAACAACAATCATAAGATGAAAACCTAAACAACTAAAAATATATATATTCATGTTTGTTTCTGCTTAAAGAAATATACTGTCGTAAAAAGTCTTGAAGAGTTGTGCCAATGGACAAAGTAAAAACTGAAAACGCTGAAATTCTACTCCCAGAGATAGCCACTGTGGATTCCCTACTGGACTTTTTTACATGCATTTTCACACACACACACACACACTTTTTAAAAATAAAAATGAAGCCATGTCAAACAGTCTGCTTCAGCTCGCTTTTGTACACTTTGTAATATATCAGAACAATGCTCTTTCCCCACCCCTGCTCCCAGAGTATGCTTTTTTTGGTGAGGAAGTTTGGCCCTAAGCTAACATCTGTTGCCAATCTTCCTCTTTTTTTTTTGCTCCCCTCCCCAACCCCCAGTACATAGTTGTATATTCTAGTTGTAAGTCCTGCTAGTTCTTCTATCTGTGACGCCTGCCACAGAGTGGCTTGATGAGCAGTGTATAGGTCTGTGCCCAGGATCCAAACCAGTGAACCCCTGGGCCACCGATCTGGAGAGCGCGAATTTCACTGCTGTGCTGCCAGACCAGCCCCTCAAGGACAATGTTTTCGTTTGATGTATAGAACTGCCACATTCTTGTACTATCTGTCCAGTATTTCACTCAATGAATGGAAAATAATTTTTTAACCAATTCCTATTGACAACGTTTACAATGTTTCTGCTGTATCAATATCGCAATCACTTGGGTAAATACGTCTGGAGGAGATAGGTTTCTAAAAACAAGACTAAGAAGTTAAAAGTTAAAAACTTGCTACATATTTCCAATTTACCTCCAAAAATGTTGCAGTAATTTACATTCCTATGAACAGTGTTTGAGAAAATATGCCTTTACACATATTTTCAAGCTTTGCTAATCTGAAAGATAAAATTTATCTTGCTTTTGTTTAAATTTGTATTGTTAGCTACACTGAGGTTATTTACACCATTTACTTGGAATCTTCACAATGCTGAGTCATCTCACTAAGGGGCATGCCACGGCTGTGTGTATATCAGGTCTTCTTTCTGTCTTTCAGTCAAGTTATATTATTTTCCTGATAGATATCTTACAAATTTCTTATTAAATTTCTATGCATTATATATTTCTATTGCTGTTGAACTGGGATTTTTTTCACTATATTTCCCAGTGATTTTACTAATACAAATGAAACTCATTGATATCTGAATTTGTGTTTTATTTCTAGCCACTTTCCTAAATTCTATTAGTTTTAGTAAAGTTTCAGTTGGTGTCAAGTTGTTGTTTTTGGTTTTGTTCTTGGGTAGACTACCATAATATTATAAGTAATACATTCTGCCTTTTATTTTCCAATGCGTATGCATTAATGCTAATGGCCGTTCTTGCCTTACTTCAGAATTCAATAAGAAAGCCTGTAGTTTTTCACCTTTACAATAGTGTTGTATAATTTGCTTGGGGCCTTAGACCACTTTGAGAATCTAATAAAAGTTACAGACCCTCTTTCTCCTCCCTAGAAATACATGTGCTGCATAAACAAGCAAATTTTTCATGTATTTTTATTTGAGGCATACACCCTGTGAAGCTGATGAATACACTCACACAAAAACACCCCCTGGACAGGCTCAACTGACATCACTGAAGTTGCTTCAGCAGACTGGCCAAAGGGACAACTTCCAAGTAGGCGAAGGGTGTGAACTTCATGCAACAAGTGTTTGGTGAGCACTCTCATTAGGGGTTTGAGTTACCAACAGAAGGGTTAGCTTTCCAGTGCAATTAAAAACAGACACTCCGCAAGGCACGGGCTCTACATTCCCCTGGGACTACTCCCCGTCAGTCCAGAAGGAGAGACAGATAAGTAAACACCACAACATGAGAAGTGATGTTCGAGATGCGTGCATTCTGGAGGAGAGCACACCTGGACACTATTTTCATCAACTGCAGGAAGTTTTACACAGAATGTGCCTTCTGGAGTGAGATTTTAAAGGGGGTATCAAAAGGGCAAAGACATTCCAATGAGAGAAACAACAAAGAGGGAAGTATTTTGGCCTGATATATTTGTAGAACGGTGGGTTGTCCCCTGTGCTTGGACACAGAAAGAGTGCAAAGATTTTCATTGCACTGTTTGAAATGACTCTGTTTTTATGGTAACCTCAGCCAAAATAACATAGTGTTACAAATCTTGCAAAATAAAGATTCCTCAGAAACCTCACACAAATTGCATAACTCTTGAACTATTTTGTTTCAGGGTAGAAACCTCATAGATATTCTCAGTCCTACCATTGGCTTACCAATTTAGTCCTTTTGTTCCTTTCTTAGTTAATTGATCCAGAATATTGTGGCCTGCTGAGAATGCCTGAGGGCTTTCTTTGTCTGGTACCAATTTCAGAGACTTCTGGCTGAATGCATAGTGGAAGTTGTTAGCAGTTGCTGGAAATCTAGTGTGAAAAAGCTGGCTTTGGGGAGGTTAACCCAGAAATACCAATTATCTACTTTACATCCATACATAGAAAACGATATATCTCTTGGGAATATTCACTTACCTCCTACTCATCTCAATTAAGTTCCTTATACATGTTTGTCCATGAATGGCAGGCCTCTTTTCCCACTGTTTCTGTCAATTCACTCTCTTTCCTCTCCTGATGCTGTCTATATTATAATTTTCTCAGTGGTTTTTCCCCTCGTCACTGTTCTCAGTGATCTTCAGCACTAGTCACCAGACCAGAATTTGCAAACTGAAAATCCGCTCTTCCAATCTTGCCCAAAGATGGTATTTTGCTTGTCCTTCACTCTCAGCTGAATCAGAATATGGGGGTGAGGGCGTTCCAGAAGGGGAGAGAGGTTGTGGCAGGCGTCAGAATTCCTTAAAAGCTCCTCAGATAATTCTCATGAACAACAAGGATGGAGGACCCCTGGAACCCACGGCGTCCCTCATTAACCCATCGGTATAGCCCTCCCTACTCTCGTCTCCCCACCTCTGCCGCCCATCCCCACACAGGCTCTAATTAACAGAATCTCGCTTCTCTGGGAAACAATCAAAAGCCACGTTTTACTATGGAAATGACCACTATTACATCAAATTTTCTTAGAATTTGAATACCTATTAATTTTCACAGTTGAGACACTGAATCTATACATGTAAAGGGAAAATATCTTTAATAAAAATGTAGTTTCCTAGGTTTTTTTCCCCACCTCTGTCTTCGCAGTGTAAAACCACTGAGTTCTTTTTATGCCTCACCCATTGGTCATTTGTCTTGTTCCTTTAATTTTTGAATTCAAGTGACTGGGAACATATTTATATAGTATGATTACAATCTCACTGATTCTCACAGCAATTTTGGTGTTCGAAGCATATTAAGGAAAGAAAAAAGCAACTACAATGCTGAGGAGCTCCTAAAAAATTCCTCAGTCTTTTAGAAAATGCTTAAATGTAAAATATCACCTAAAGTATTCCATCACGTGAAAGCTAAGTTATTCTGTTGTAGACACAAATTGCACTTGTTTGGGTTTTCTTTCTCTTATTATTTCCTTAGCTTTATTCGCACCCTTTAAATCGATGCTGCTTGGTAAACTCTTCATTAGTATTTGTCAAATTATTATTAGATTCAGCTACCTTCTGTTATTATTATAGTCACATCCTCAAAGTGTATTTGCAACACATTCTTCATGGGTGACCCTAAAATGAGCTGTTATTAAGCATATGATTTGAGCATATACAATAGAAATCATTTTCAGAAAATTCCAAATAGCTTGAGACGCCTGTGGAGAATTCTGAGAGATATCACCCAAAAGCCATCATACACTTGTTCTTTTCCTCTCAAGACTGGATCCTCTTAGTTCTAACTCCCTGACCCCTCTTTCTCCAAGCGCCACGCAGCAGGTGCCCACCACGCTCGTGATACGTATGTGACTACAGGAACACATTGAGTTGTGTTGGCTCCACCAAGTTCTCCCTTTCTCTCAGCCTATTACTAACTTCATTGGATAAATTCCAATTGAGTGACATTGCTTTAAGGGCAAGATGTTTTCCCAAGCCAAAATGTCATATTTAGGCTTTAAAGCATTTTAAAATAATTTAAAATAATGGTAAGTCAAAAACAATTTTCCTAATCTTAATTGATATCATGCCCATAAATAGCAATAATTTATTTCTATGCAAAAGCTCTTCAACCTTGTACTAAGAACTGAAAAACCTGAATTCTATTTTTGGCTCTAGCACTGATTTCCTGCTATAAGTCTTTCAGTTTCCACATTTATGAAACCAGCAAGCTAGAGAAAAATAAGCTGTTGTGTGCTTAGGCATAAGGACCTCAGGAATCAATGAGTTAATAATTTACACACAGCACATTTTCCTTAGAGGGGAACAGCTTTCATAACACACCACGAGTATAAAGTTGAAATAACTAAGGATGATAAATGTAGCCAACCCCAGTTATTTTGTGATGTGTATGGTATTTTAACTTTACAAATTCTGCCCTAACATATGGTAGCATTTAGCCAATACTCCTAATAATATTTATAAGTATATGGAGAATTAGCTCACAAATACAGTTCAGGAAGTTTATTTTGATGATTTGTTTTTCATGTTCTGTGAAATGAATTGCTTTTTGAGCTCAGAAAAAGTGCCTTAAGGGGGCACTTCTTTAATATTTAAAGTGAAGTTGATCCCGTTGAATGTTTTAATAAGACACAAGGAATTGGCATCTCTCCTGGGAGTCAACTCGCTAACTTTCTGCCCCATTAGCCAAACTGTTGCACGATACACAGAAAGATGGCAAAAAGCAGAGCAAATCGTCTCTGTATTTACTGTTGTTGCTTTTGAGCCAGGGGAAAGATATAAACAAGCCACTGTGTGTGAGGATGAAGCAGGAACTGGGGCCTGACTCCATCGCTGGCCATGCACCGTTCTCACAGAGCATTGCAGCATGAAGGCCATTTTCACCAAGAGCATTTAATTTGATCCTGTGACCCCCCCTTGACTTGTTAGTGATTTTTTTTTAGGAAAAAAAAGTAAAGGAAGAAAAATTACTGTTGTCAGTCAAGCCGAAGGCAATCAGATCACAAGGTTAACATGAGCTGCCCAACACATCACCACATATATACCCCCAAATCTCGCTCAGTTTTCTCCTCTACAACCTACTCCTCATATCCCACTCATGCTACCCACCAACACACACACACAGACACGCAAACACAAGAAATAGATGGAACCATACAACTATTTCAACAGCGCTGGAACAAGTTCACGACTTAGAAAAAATGTAGAAAACTTTAAAGAGGAAAGACTTTGACAAAATAAATTTTTAAAAAAGAATACAAATTCACATATATTTTTCTAGGGCAATTTTCCAAGTAGTAACTTTGCAAAATTTCTATTTGAAAAAATAAACCGTGTATTTCATACATTGCTTTCCAACTTTAGTAACTATGTGAACGTGCTCTCAATTTCAAAATGCAATTAAACTTCAAGTTTACTTGTGACCTACTAAAGAAGGTTCCTGGATCAGAAGTAAAAAAGTAGAAATGCTTATTAAGAAGTCTTTAATATGGCTTATACAACAGAGTATCCTAGGATTTTAGGATGCTGAGCTCTTTCTTAATGAAAAGGCTAGTTATATTAAGTGTGAATGTTAGAAACATACATTAAATGCTTCATTTGCTCCCTAAGGGGGAAACATGTTAAATCAAGCAATAAATATTTTTTTAAAGACTCAGTAAGAGATTTCATGGAATCCTCTCACATTTACAAAGATTTCGAGATTTTTAATTGCCTCTATATGGCAATAAGTTGTCCATCTCTAATTTTCATTTAGCTTGTTTTTTTCTCTGCCAATGATTTTTGGCTTAATGCTCCCTTTTAGAATGTGTAAACAGAAACATAAGCAGATGATTTTTATTGGATCCACTCAAACTAAAAATAGCTAAGTTAGTATTAAAACAAAACATATACACCACAATATTTATGTCAGCCTTTTGAGCATTCATTTTCCTGACATCAAAACATTTTCATCATACTACAGCCACTTATGAATATGTGCTAGAATGTATATTTTGCATGTCTATAAGAGCCCTTATTATTATCAGTATGTTCATTCTACATTCACCAACATCTTAAAGCACCTGGAACTTTAGTGGCAGAGTTACACAGACATCACAGAATTTCCCTACAAAGCGAATCTAGTGTCATCTGAAAACAAATAATTCTTGTCCCTCAATTACATAAGCAAATAAGGCCTCTGGGCAACAGAAATAGTTTTCCTGACATCCAGGAGGTAAAATCCCTTCACTTCATAATACATTTTTCTCCTGTTTTCACAAAATTTTAAGAATGTTAACTATGCACTTTCTAGACCATGGTAGATTAGAAGCTATAAATGGAAAAAAGATAGAACTGAGTAATTGAGCAAGCACTCCAACAATGACAAGGACAAATAACTAAAAGAAAAACTACTGGGGTCAGACCTGTGGTGCAGCAGTTAAGTTCACACGTTCCAATTTAGTGGCCCTGGGTTTGCTGGTTCGGATCCCGGGTGCAGACCTATGCAATGCTTGGTGTCCCACGTATAAAGTAGAGGAAGATGGGCACAAATGTTAGCTCACGGCCAGTCTTCCTCAGCAAAAAGAGGAAGATTGGCAGCAGATGTTAGCTCAGGGCTAACCTTCCTCAAAATAAATAAATAAATAAAAGAAAAACTACTAAAAGCAGACAAATAAAATATAGTAATTTGAGAAAATCTTGAGATTTATTAAAAGGCAAAACTTGTCTATACTTTTAATGGGCCTGCATTGGTACACATATTTATAGTTATACCTCAGTCATAAAAATAGTTATGTTTAATATGCTCTCTAATATGTTTAAGAGCGTAGTTTCAAATATAATTATAAATGTCTCCAATAAAAATAATCAGATTTTTTTTAAGTTTTAAAGTTAAAAACATGTGAGTTTTGAATATTTAGGAAATTTACTTTTGCAGAACACCTCTTTTTCCGGCAAACACAGGACTAAGTGAGACACTTGGTATTGATATAATTTTAAAGTTCAAATGATTCTTTTACTGAAGTAAAAAGGCATCAGGACTTCAGATAGAGCGGAACGAGCCCTTGGTCACACTGAAAATGCTTTGCTGGTCACTAGGTGAACGCAACCAGTAAGGCAGGATTTTGTTGACTGTCCTGGTTTTATTGTTTTTCAGCCAATTAGCAATGTTTACAGAGAGAGGACAATAGCTGAGTGGCAAATCACAAAGATATGGGGGTTAAGTCAGACCACGGTGCCTTGCTGCTGACTTCATTTCCGGGTTTGGCTAGACCCTGCATTTTTCTGGTCCCTGGAGATTCTTTATTTAAAAAGAAATGATTCTTTTCAGATGATCCACTCTACATAAACACACACATGCCAATATGAAAGTATAAACTATGCCTGGTCTTATGTTTTTAAAAGGGGCAGGAAAGGAGGAGTTTGGGCAAGATGGTAGTTTTTAGGTTAGGCATTTTAGGAAGCATGCAAAACTGGTTAAATATGAGTTTTCTTGAACATAGCAACAGAAAATAATTTAGTTAGCTGATGAACCAGTCCATGGTAAACATTCACTAGCTAACTGTTTCATTTGGCCATGTTCTATCAGATGAACCACCCAAATTCCTGGTTACCATTATCCCACGCTGTTATAATGCCTATGTTTTATCCCATCATGCTTTGCGGCATGATGGTAAACTAATATCACAAAATTCCAATAACACAATAACACCTGATGACTATTGCTCAAACGCAGGGAATTCTCAGTGCAGATTGGATCCCACTGGCAGAGCTGCTAACTTATACCTGATCCAGATGTCTCAAGTCATTCATAGCGAATTCTCTAGTCTAGCCAATTAGTCTTAACATTGAAGCAATTGAGTTACCTGCTGACAGGCTGAATCAACAGATAATTTATGACCTGAACTTCTGTAATTATTTTAATAGCCTTTTCATACCCTTTCCATTCTATTTACCATAACAGGAGCATTTAAAATGAGAACTCTTCACTAAAGGAAAGTAATACGAAGTTCTTGAAGAAATATTTTATTAAAGGAATCAAAGAACTGCCTTTTAAGAGGATCCATCTTAGAAAAGCTCCTCTATTTCTCTTTTTAACTTGTCAGTTTTGAAATATATTGGACTCTTTTTCACCATTTTGAGTTATTATTCTCTCTTAAATTCCAACTTGTTTATTGCTTATACGAAGACCTTCAAACACTTCAAGGATCAACTTGCTCTTCTTTATCTTGCTATTGTTAACGATGGAAGCTCACACAGGAGCCGTTCGTTTAAGTCTCATTTCTCCTCACTGATCAGGCCGAGGATTCCGGACTTCAAGAGGCCAGTTGGCCACTGAGATGGTGTCAGCCTGTCTTCACTGTGTTTACTCGCTTTCTGCTCCACACTGCATCCTGGAAAAGGTGTCCCCGACACCCCCTGCACTGATAACAGGGCAAATGTCATGGCCATCAGAGGCGGGCTAAGGAAGAACATAGAACAATGCAAGTTTCATGAAGAAAAATGAATAAATAAATCGTTTTAATCCACTTAGGTGACTAAAGAAACTATGACTCAATATTGAACTGCTATACTTTACAACATACCATAGAGAATACCAAAGAAAGTATCGCCTGGGGAGAGGCATGCTCAAACCTTCCCATCTGCAGCTGCTATCAATTATTCTGCCCTGATGTGACCAGAAAGCTCAGTTTCCAATAGAGAAATATGAGTTGTAAAAGAATCCTTATTGGCCACCCCTGCATACCCCGGCCTCTTCATTCTGTTTTGCTTTTCAAATATTTGAAATGTCCACAAACTTTGTATCCTAGCCCACTGGGAAGCTAGAAAAGCAAACTTAGCCAGTTTCAGGGCAGAGGAGAGGTTTTGTGGCTTTCAGAGAATCTCCATTGGATTACAAAAGCTCATAAAAGGGCACCTTCTCCCTAAGTGTTACATAAACCGAGTTCTGTCTGTACTTGTGATTTATGCTCTTATTGAGGATCTTGTGTCTTCCTTCTCTCCATTCTAGAAGATGAGTGAAGGACAAAAAGCCTATTTGGAATGGTTAACCTGATCATTTTTTAAAAGATGTGTGCAAATCACTGGGGCTGGGATCCCATTTGTCAACCAAATTGTCAGGAAACAATTTATTACTGACAAGAACAAAGTGTGCAGCTGGATATCCCAAACAACGGCATGCTAAATGAGCCAGAGACTTATAAATATCTTCTCGAGGACTGCATTTCCTATAGTCTAAAATTATTCTAGAAGCAGCATGGTATAATGGGAAAAAGAATTGTACTGGGCATCAGGACGTCGGAGCTTTCTTTTGCCTGTTCTGGTGACTAGCTTTGCTGTTAAGTTATGCCACCTCCTGATTTTTGTAAAAAAAAAAAAGGAAGAAAGAGAGAAACTAAGAAAGAAATAAAGTTTATACTAGATGACTTCTGAATTCCTTTCAAGCTCCAAAATTCTATACTGACAACACTAATATCTTATACAGGGAACACTGCCACCTAAATGCTACACAGATTAACCTAGGCTCGTTCAAAAGATAAGAAAACAGAATTTGAAAGATGGAAAAGAAGGTCTGTTGTAAAACAGACTTTTGATTTCTGTGTGAATTGTAGAATCAATTATGTAATTGTTTTTCCGGCACAGTTAGTACAGTAAATTCAAGAGAGGGAATGTTAATAACAAATCAGAAAGAGACAAAGTAATTAGGAATTGGAACTTCACTTTAAAAACAAACTCTTAAAAAGAAGCAGTGAATAAATGACCCCCTCTCCTTTAGAACCCCAGGCTTTTATTTTGCTACACTCCACCTTGTTTTATAAGTCCCTTATAAATCTGTTTTTTCTGCTGGACTCTTCGTTCCTGGATGGCAGGGCCAGCTTTTACCCTTGTTTACATCTTTCACAGGGCTGTGCCCAGAAAGGCACTCAATAAATATTTGTTGAACTGAATTCTATTTTCAACATATTGGACGAGTGTGGCAAATATTACATGGAGTAATTAAACTCAACTGAGGTTTCTGTAAATTTAAATTTTAGTTGAATCCTCAGCCTCTTTGTCTTATAAGTGACTCGGGACACTATGATTCTGTGTAGAACCTGTGAAATATCTAACTAACTGGAGAAGACTTCCTACCTTGAAAGAAAGAAAAATATCAAATCGTAAGTATGTAATCTTATCCTTATCTATTACAGTTTCTCTATCGCTCATTCCTCTATTAATCCAGTTACCATATATTTAATGTGTGTCAGATTCTCTGGTCATACAGCTGTGGTTCCCACTTTCAACAGCATGTTTCTAGTCTATGGAGAGAGAAGGTCAATTGCAATACCGTGGGATAACTGTGGTGATATTGATATGGATACAATACTTTGATAGCATGGAAAAGTGATGCCTGAATGAATGTCGAGGATCTGAGTTGAAAGCAGTAACTCAACAACTTTATTTGAAGTTTTTCAGAAGAAACCATGGCTAAGTTGAATAATGAAAGGTAATTCTGAATCATTCAGCACAAAGGCCTAAGACTTAGACAAAGACAGTAGCATTTTATATTTATTTAAGGAATTTTACGTAGCCTTTATTATATGCCAGGCATTTTTCCAAGCACTTTATAAACAGTAACTCCTTGAAGACTCATAACAACCATAAGAGGGAACTAGTATCATCCTTCTTTTACAGATAAGGAAACCAAGTCATAGAGAGGATAAATCCCTTCACCAGGTCAAATAGCTAGTAGGTGGTAGAGGTGGGATTTGAACCCAGGCATTTATCTTTTACCTTCTTGGTTACGTGCTGCTGCTCCAAGGCTGCACAGCTAGAGAGCCGGCTGCCCCCACTCACCTCTTCCTCATGTGTGCTCTGCCTCGACACGCGATGCACTCGAGTTTGTCCTGACTGCTTTATCTGCGTCCCTGCGTGCTATCTGTCTTCCCCATCACGCTGCCAGTGTCACATGGGGCTCCCACTGTGGAATATGAGCAGAAGAGTCATGTAGTCGAGTGCTCCGGTTGAAGCAGAGGGAAAGGAGGTTGTCTTGGTTATAATATCTATGGTGTACCTGATATTTCAATGGATTTTTTGGCCCAGGCACATTTGAAGTGGGGAGATAGACTAAGAAGCAAAAGTGTTTCAAAGTAAGTGGCTAAGATCTACTTCAGATGACTCTTAAATGCCTCAACCACATCAAAGTGAAAAAGGGTCTTCAGCTGGAGATCGGAAGAGAATTTTTAGAGAGGAGACAACTTATCTGAAAAGGACTTTGCTGAGTCACAATCATGCCGTTGCTGGTCCAGGAGAGCAGATGATAGCCCTAACCTCAAACCTAGTCAGAGAACTTCAAGACAGGACTCAAGGAAGAATTTTCTAGAGAGAGTAGTGGGAGGGGCTGGCCCCTGGAGTCTCACTTAAGCAAAGCAACTTCACTACGACTCCTCCAACAACTTACTGTTTGTCCTCTGCACTTTAGATGGTATCTGACTCCCACCTGGAAATCTAGAGGACAAGAGATGAGCCAACGAATCTTTTCCACAGGGATGTGAAGGAAGTGGGCTGTGCTGAGATGAGGCAGCAGGCCCAGAGTCCTGGAACAAAGAATATGTGAGTGTGGGTCTAGGACCTGGAGGAGGCCACGCATGAGAAGCCAGCACAGAGCTGAGCGGGCAGAGAGCTGTTGTAAGTCCTGTAAGAGGGGTGTCTAGATGATGACTCACACCTTGGTGGACGCTGATGCTTCTGGTGGATGCACAGGATCTAAAGGATGAGTAAGTGATCACCCTAAGCAGGGCAGCATTTGCCCTTCTCAAGGGGAAGTGTGGTTGAAAGACTTTCATTGATTTGAGGGGTGGGGGTAGAGATGAGGGTTTTCTAAGAGCCCATGAGAGGACCCGTGGTAGAATGACCTGGCTTTGCCCACCTGCCAAGTCCAGAGAGGGGGAGCTGGATCACCAGGGGATTGTCGAGTGAATGAGGACTTTCCTGCACCTTTTTCTCACTCCCTTCCATCATGCCCTGTTTGGAAGGGATTCAGAACCCCAAAGTTAGCCAAATGAGGACAGAGGCACAGAGGAACAGAAATCCTGCAAGAAAAGAGTGGAGAACCCAGCCTTACACTCCTTCCCTAATAACAGGGAGGGCTTTGATATGGGACATCTTCATGATTCCAATGTGACAGTGTTTGGTGACATAAAGTAAAAGTCTTCATTATCTAAATGTAACAGAAGATTTCATGGAGGCTGCCAATCACTGTAAAGAGAAGAGCTTGCCCCAGTGAAGCAATTTAAAGGGACAGTGAGGGTCAAAAATAAAGATGCTCGACAATTACCTCAACTGTCACAACTGGCATTCAGCAGAAACAACAGATACACCCAAAGTGTGCTGACCCAACCCAGGCAGGAGCCTGAGTCGCAGCTCAACAGAGCTTCAAGAGGTCCGGTGACCCCCATGCTTCCCAGAGAAGCCCGGAGCCCACTCTAGGTCACCCACAAGCATGTTTAACTCCATGGTTTTCCTGTGGCAGTTTACCCCATGCAACCTGCAGCCTCGCAGACTCAGCAGTCTCTCCCAGTCCCAAGCTCAGGGCCTGACGAAGCAGGATGCTCACACTGCAGCCTGGCCCAAGCTCAAGAAGCAGGACTGAAGCCACCCACTGCTGGGTTCCCAATCCCTCGTCATGCCGGCACCTGCAGTTGTCTTCTGCCACGTTTCCTGCTTTGCTCCTGCAGCGCAACTGCTAGTACTACTCACAGGTCCTTCAACACAAGGTGAGTTTCGGTTCCTCTACACTTCATCTTCCTTCGCCCCCAGATATTTACACTGCTGCCCCCACGTCTAGCACCCTCTCTGATCCATTCCTGCCCTTTCTCTGGAAGCCAAGTGTGTGATTAAGAGCATGTCTCTGGAGAAAGATGTGGGTCTAAATTGGACTTCCTCTATGGAGTAACTTTTGACCTTGGATGACGTACTTAGTCATTCTAGCCCCGACTTCCTCATCTATAAAATGAGGATAATAATATTATTTACTTCGTAAAATTGTGGTGAGGATTAAATGACATAATGAAGAAAAACTATTTAGCCTATGGCCTGACACATATAAAGTATCAAAAAACATTTGTTGAAAAACTGAATAAATGGGCAAATAGACCCTGACACATCCGGTTTCCTGGTTGTGGAAAGCCACTCCCTCCACCACAAGTCTGGCAAACTCCTACTGACCCTGCTAAACCTGGACTAACTAGAGTCATTCCAGAGAATGAGTAACCTCTCACTATACTGATGTCTCGGGTCTCCAGGATATACCGTTGGGTGAGAAAAGAAAAGTGCTTAATAGCACGTATTTGTACCTTTTGTGAAAAAAAGTTGTCATGTTAACCTTTACCTAGAAAGAAGAGGAAATAATACATAATGACTATTTGTGTGTATTTTTGCTAAGTGGAAACCCTGAAAAAATAAACCCGAAGCTACTAGTAGTGATGTTTGAATTCAGCCTCATGAACAGTGAGGACTTTGTGCATATAGGTGATGTCAGTTTTTAGGCACTTGGATCAATTTTTGTTTACGACTCTTATTCCATATGAACCAAAACACTAGTGACTCAGTTAAATTAATTCTGAAAACTCATTTTCCAGGCAAGAGGGGAGTAGAAAGAGAAGGAAAAGAGAACTTGCCTTGTGCCAGCTACCAAGTCAAGTACTTTACGTGCATTAGCCCACGTGACCTTCACGGCCCTGCTAGGTGCAGGTCGAGAGCCAGACAGCTCCTGAGAAGTAGAGCTGGAATCCAAACTCCCCTCGGAGTCCAGGCCCTGCACGCTTTAGCCGCAGAGTGGGGTGTCTGTTTATTGCCCATTTTGGTAACTGACATGGAATTGGTAAGCCTGGCTTACTCCTACTTCATCATTGGACTTGCTAATAAAGACATCCAACAGTGCTGGCTGAGTACTGACTCTTGCTGCACACTAATAGAGACTAATAGAGGCATAAATTATTTTATGGCACTTATGCAGCTCTTCAGCCAGTTATGAATTCCCATAAACGGAGTCTCCTCTGACTTTATTTCCACATATTTCTACATGTTTAACCTAATATTCCATTAAATTCCACTTTGAAGACTGAAGACTATAAAAATGCAATGAGTTTATTTTGGCATGAATTGTTTTTAATAAGTCAGTGCTGATTTCTAATTATCACTGCTTTCTATTCCCGATACTTATAAGTCATGAAAGCAAGCTGATAAGCTTAGCGTAATTTTCTAGAAAGTTTTTGGGAAATTATATTAAAGTCACTTGTTTTTCTTTATTTTCTGGAGGCTACTAAAAGAAATGGACAATATTAGCCTATATCTATATTTTTCCAGGATAGAGGGAAACATTTTCAGTTTTCCATAGTTTTCCATATTGGACACATTTTGTGACCAAATTTACAAAGATTTCATGTTCTAAACATGCACTTTCTGAGCTTAGATTCTCAACTGATGACTTACAGAATACAGCTGTTTCCTCGCCACCACTTTCCAAAGTGAGGGTTTCAGTTCCACCATAATGGTGACGTTTGCCCGCTCCTTTCCAAAGCGAAGATCCCTGATAGAGAAGATGGAAATAGAACCAGCAGTTCTGCCTTCTCTGTGACATTGTGAAAGTTGCATTATCTGTGCAATGACTGGGTCTCCATTACTCTTCTTTCTCTGAATATTGCTAAAAGCAATTTTTCTATTTTTGTATTAAATAGTATTTTTCACAAGCCTCCAATCATTCTCGACTTAGGCTTGTTAACAGTTTTGAGCTACTTTTGTTGTTGTTGTTGTTGGTCAGTGATAATGTGTCCCTCCTCCCATCTTATTTACACACCCTTTTGAACTCTGGCATCAGAGTTGGGTGAAGTCACACCAGTTAAAATATTTCTGTAAGCCAATGTTATTCCAGTGTTAAATTTAAGTGACATGGTCTGATCAGGAGAAGAATTTAGGGTTTGAAAATATTACCAAAACATCATAACATTAGCACATCCTTCACTGCTTTCCTTCCTGCTGTTTTTCATTCCCTGTAATTCATGAATGATAACATTGAGAACTAATCTTCCACACAGAGCCTATCACCACAAACATTACAGTGGGAAGAGGGTATCTCTGTTTCCATAACCTAGACGCTCACTCATCAGATGCGCACAGACTGGGGCACGTTTGTAATTGCCAGTTGGAAAGTTGGTATTCTTTTTTCAGGGGTGGACTAATTTGTTTTGGAAATCAGATTGGGAGAGTCAAACTATAGAGGAGAAGCAAATGATTTGCAGGGCTGGAGAGATTATTTGTTCCCCTGGGACAATTTTCACTTGCCTGTCCTGTGTCTTCCTGTGCATTTGGGACTCAGTTAATCTTTCCTCTCTTGTGCAGAATCTAGGTGTAAATTTCCGTATAAATTGAGATCGGTAGGAACTCAGTAGCTTTAAACCCAGAAAGTCATCGTTTTACTCATTTAATCTCTTTCAGGTCACTTTACTTTTCGAAAAGAAAAAAAGAAGAGTTTCAAAAGGGCGTATTTCCTAGGCCAGATCTAAATAAAAAATTACTTTATTATTATTATTAAAAGACAGTTCTCTTTGCTCTCCTTTACCTTATCCAAGCAGCCACAATTTCTTTCTCAGCAAGGACATCATCAACTCTGCTTTGACTTATCTTACAACCAAGCAAGTATTTACAAAAGGATTAAGAGTGTTCAAGACATTGCAAGAAGCAGGGCAGCCCCCTGACACAGGCACTGACTTTGACACCCAGTTTTCTGGACTGTGCCATTGTAACTACTGCCTTTTTCCTAAACTCTTTCCCATGTCCATGCACAGACGGAGAGGGAAGTACAGTCCATGGTCATTTCCATTTCACCCTCACTACAAAGTTTGCCTTCTTTCTTTTAGTCTCAGATTTAAACAGAAGATTCCCAAGGAGTACAAAGCTCATTAGCAGAGAAAATATCTGCTTATTTCACATGAGAAGAAATTGACAGCAGTTAATGTCTAAGGGAGGAAACTGCTCTTGGACAGTGCTACAGCCAGACCACTGTGGGAAAGAGTCATAAATAGAACTCCTCTTTTCTATGTGTGTATATATCTTTACAATGTGTTGTCTTTTCCTGACTAAGCAGCTTGCTGAATATCAATAATGTGAAGGAAAGAAAAAGAAATCTATTCAAGGGTGGCAAGTATCTTGTAGCAAATTTATATGATCAATGCCCAACACTGGGCAGTTCCTGGCTGTCAGTGTGTTTGTGAAATTAATTTCTTTTTAGATCCGTTTTCTTTCTACAGACAAGAAACGAGAGGGCATTGACAAGGCTTTCTAAAACTAAGACATTACGGAAATAAGATTACCTTTTGTCATGTAAACTCAAAAATAAGCAAAACAGGTCAGAACAGAGAGACTTGAATTCCCCAACGGCTCACAGCCTTGTGAGTCTGGTTCCAGCTCTCTCATAAACTATACAATTTTGAAGAATTCACATAACTTCTTTGAGACTTACTTTTCCCATCTATAAAATTAAGAGGTTAGCCTTAACTATCTCTGAGCTCCTTCCCAATTCAAACATACCACTCGTCCTAAACAACTCCCATAAATGCCTTGACTAGCATGGTCCAGAGCTAACTTTTATGAGAAGTCTGTCCTTTTGAGGGGAATGGATGTAGAAAGCCAGGAATTGCAGGAAGCCATACATTTCAGAGCCCTGTACTTCCCACCTCACGGGCTCGATAATCTTTCCTACTGTTCGAATTACATGCCTTCCCTCCTTTGTTAGAATTTGGTTCTTTTTATGAATTAATTAAAGAGCTGAAAGTGGTAAAGTGGCCCATCCTAAGTCACACAAATTACCTAGGAATGAAGTCTATGTTTTTGTTTTGTTTCCTTTCCCAGGTTTCTCTCAGTGTAAAAAGTGGCCTTGTTGAATGGTGTCGTATTTATCACCGTCACAAGACTGTTGGGGTCCTGCTGGGCACATAGCAAGTTACCAGACCCCACGGGAATTTGTATGGCTCACAAAAGGCATGACTCCTACACATGCACTTTCAATCTAAAATAATCCCATCTGTTTGACCTTTTGAGTGTAGTACATAAACATCTCTTTGTCCTTCAGTAAGCAAATAATACCACCATAGCTCAATTTGAATGGTATTTACAGATGAAGAAACAGAGATTCAAAAGAAGTTAATTAATTGGTCCAAGACCATATGGCTAGAAATTAGTAAGACTGGAACTAGAATACAGGGTCTTCTTTCTTCTTGTTCAATTTATCTTAATCTAAACCATTTCACTTCTGAGCTGCATGGTACAGAAAAAAAATTCAAATCCTGCACAACTGAAAATCCTTTCCCTCACACATTAAAAATGGCCTTCCCAAGTCTCAGAGATCATAGCAGGCCATTTTAGACCTAGCACGGTAACTCTTCAACCTGTCCTGGGTGAAACGGTGAACTTTAGTTATTAACTGAGCATCTCCTGTGGCTTGTCAAGATCCTGGAATCTCTGAAAGCCACAAGGAAAGATAAGCCATGAGCCCGGCCCTACCATTTGGAAAGGCAAGGCAAATGACCTCTCAGAAAGATACCTTGTAGTCTAAGGTAGTAAATGAATGGAAAGTGGCAATCTTTTATGTTCATTTATTCACATATTTAGTATTGTCTATATTTAAGTTACTGAGTGTACAAGAGACTGCTGCACATCTTTTAACAGTGTTAAATAATCCTCAAGAGAAAACTAAAGAAATAACCAAACCAATTTTTGACAAAGGAGCATTATATAAAGGTTCACTGGCCTTTGTATGCACCTATGTGCATCTGTTCCCTCCTCTCATTCTTACTGTTCCTACGCATCTTGCTTTCCTGTCCGCGATACTAACATAGTGGCAGAATTGCCCAGAGAGCCATAGAACATTATCGATGAGAAGGACCTTATTGGACACTTAGCCCACACTTCTGCTCTTCCTCCATATAGAATTATTTCCTTCACCTCCTTCACATGGCATTGAGCCCCTGTTTGCGTACTTCCATTGGAAGGACGTTATTGTTTCCTGAGCTACCTCATTCCACTCAAGAGACTAAGTGTAACTATTAAAACATTTTCTTCATGTAACAGGTTTCTGTGCTTGAAAATTTGAGCTATGGTAATTCAGATTCGCTTGTCAGGCCAGTGGAAGTAGTGAAGCCAGGCTAACCAATGTGACAGTGATTCAAAATTTGACCCAAAGGCAATAGCTGGTGTCAGATGGTATGACCATCTTGAATAGACCACATTGTCAGTCTTCCATATTTCCGTCTAGCCCCAGTGGGCTCAATAGACTGAGTCTTTTGAAGCAGTAAGTACACTGAAGAAAAGAAAAAATAAAACAAATCTCTGCATAAGACATTAGGATCACAGGGTAGCATGGACTAAATCCAGCTTGCACGGAGGGTAAGATACAAGTTGATTATGGGAAGTATATCAGGACTGGGATTTTTTCTGGAGAATGGACAGGACCAGACTACAGCTGGGATGGAAAAGAAGGATGTATGATCCTCAAGCTACTTTAGGTTTTTGACCAACCAGTGGCTTCCACAGTAGATATTGCCAGAGTGAATCAGAACCAGACAGGAGAAGTACGGTGGAGAGTAAGTAGTGGAACCCAGAGAGTAACTGAGAAGCCTCTTCCAGAGGTGATATTCTTTCCAGAGGATTCTCAGAACTACCTGAGAAGAATTTGAGAAGACCAGATATCCTCAAAGCAGGAGGAAACTGAAGTAGAACAAATGTTTCACTAATGCCACTGTGGTCCTATTTTTCAATGAGGCTGAATGAAAATAACAACAGTAGCCACACAAAGACAAGCATTTATGACAACTATATTAGGCCTTTTTATGTGTTCTCACCCTTAATGCCGATCATAACACTATGAAGTTGGTATTAGTGTTGTTAGTTTACAGCTGAGAAAACTAAGTCTCGGAGGGCCCAAGTAACATGCCCCAAATTCATGGCTGTTGAGATGTAAACCAGGATTTGAAAATAGGTCTGACTCTTCACTACATCATGCTGTGTCCTGAAGTACCGTGGAAAAACATGGGTTATATAAATATTAAATCAAAATCTGCCTCCCTAAATTTTCCACCCACTCATCTGAGTTCTGTCTTTTGAAAAAGTACTGTCTTTGTGAGCTACTCCTTCTACTATATGACAGCTCCTCAGAGGTTGGAAAATACCTATCAAGGACACCACTGAATCTTTGTCATGTTGAGCCCAGGTAGTGCCCTGTCTAGTCTGTTCATCAACATGGTCTTCCTCCCCTGGGAAGTCTAGTTTGTCAATATCCCCAGTACTCTAGATGTTCTCTGATTTCCCCTAAAAACAATTCCCACTATACCATGGGGCTCTCCTGAGCTCTCAGGACTCCTGCATGCTACAGCAGCTCCCCATTTTCCCAAAGTTTGACAAGAGACATCATCTCAGCATCACTCTCAAGAGCCACTGAGATAGTGAACAAGGTACCCCATAGCTCACTGCACCATGTGAATTAATTCCCTGGACCCCAGCTTCCTGCCATCCTAATGTAAATGCTATGATAAAATATTAAACTGTATGTATAATTGATGATTACTTCATAGTAACTCAGGGTCTTGCTTGTTTGAGTAAAATTCATTATTTACAGTTTTCTACTAGAAACGATTTCTCTTTGTTGATATCTCTCCCTAATTGTTTGAACCATATGACACATTTTCCTAGGCAGTATTGAAATAATTTTTATATTCCTCTTAGTTTAGAGTTAGCATCTAAATTTCTGATAGATAGTATTATAAATATCCTTTTTGCATAATGAAAAATGTCTGCAACTATATTACCCAGGGATATTTATAGACAGACATAGTCAGCCCAAGTCATGCCCTATCCATCCTAGGAACAAGCCCATGTTATAGACGCCACATAGCTGAACTCCAATACCATTTGTTTACGGCTTTAAGAGGCTATGGTCTATGTTTATGGACTAAAGGGTATGTGTAAGTAGAATACGTTTTTCTATAGAATAAAAAATTTTTAACATAATCTAAAATTTTAACATCATTTACACTGAAGAACAATATACAGGTTGTAAAGTTATGCTTAGCATCCCTGCCTGTGTGGTGAAAAAAGAAAGGAAGGTCTGTTGACATAATCTAGAACATTTGCCAAGTCATCCACTCAATGAAGAGAAAAGTGCACGAGAGGATCCTCTTTGTTCCTCTCTGCAAGACTGTAGAAACCCCTGCACAGAGAAGAGGTGGACGGGAAGCCCATTTCCCCCCATCCAGGAGTGCATGCAATTCTCAGATTTGAAAAAGGAGACTCACGCTTCCTAATCTGAGTAGAGTTCTTTTCTACCAGCTATAAGCCATCTGAAGAGTGGACCTTAATTTATGTGGTAGATAGCTCAATGACTAGTAAAGACTAACAGCCACACAATCCCACCAAAAAGAAACGTGTATTTTAAGGAAGACATGACATTTTCTTACCCTGTTCAGCTATAAATCAGCTGGGAGATTAGTCATGACAAAAAAGTAAAAAAGTTTCTTGATAATTTCTTATATTTGTGTGTTTAGAAGATGTAACTATTAACTAGTTTATTGTTTTACTGATTAAAAAAATTATGAAATAAAACTCCATAATTTAATCACATGAAATAGTACATTTGAGCCATTTGACATCTTATTTTCCCAGTATCTTTTGATTTCCAGTGAAAGAAGCATCCCCTCAAGCATTGATAGCATGCTACCCTTTATTTAACAAACACAGTGAACCACCTGACATCCATTGCTGTGTTTTTTAGTTTTTAAATATGCACTGTATAAATAGTTGTAATTAGCTTTTTACATTACAACTATTCATAAAATCTTTAAGGGAAAATACCATTTCTCATACTACTTTCTGTCTTTCCAAAGCACCTAAAATAATGCCTTCAATAATTATTCATCCACTTGTCCATCCAACACTCTACCTGTTCACCACGTGCCAGTGGCTGGTGATGCCCTGTCCTCAAACAGCTCTCAGAAAATAATCCCCGAAAGAGACAGAAGGGGCCCCAGCAGGCAGTGCTAGGAGCAGGAGAGGGGAGGACTGATGGGAGTGGAGGAAATCTATGGAAAGGAGGTGATGCTTGACTCCTCTCGACAAATGAATAGGAATTTGCCAGTGGAAATCAGGTAGGCAATTGATGCAAAGGGGGTTTTACACACAGTAGGCGCTCAATAGGTAATTGCCTACTTGTTTTGGAAAAAGTGGTATAGTTTGAAATTAGTGACCTCTCAACCCTAAGATTCTGTGTATCTCTGACTTTTTTAAGCCATGAGAGGCCTATTTGTTAAGTCAATGCTTCAGCCTTTCTTTTCATCTAGGAAAACAGAACAGAAAAACAGGACTGCTTTTTAAGAACAGGAAAAGGAAAAAGAAAACTTACTCAGGCTTCATGTCCATATGTACCTTCCAAAAGTAATATACACTAATTTTGGCATCTTTGGAAAATGAAGAAAAATGAAAAGGAGAAAATAATCACACATCCCACCACTGAGAGTCGACCATTGTTAATACAATGGTGCATTTCTTTCCAGTCTTTTTTTTATTTTGCAAAGCTTTTGGCTTATTATTTTGTTTGACATAATTGCAATCCTATTCATTAACAGTGCATATTTAAAAACTAAAACCCACAGTACTAGACATCACATGGCACAATGTGCTGAATTGTTAAATAAATGTAGCACATCATTAATGCTTTGGGAGTTGCTTCTTTCATTGGAAACCAAAAGTAAGCTTTTATATTAACATTATAACAAAGCATCATTATAACTATCAGTCTTATTGGTTCCATTTCCCATGGAGATTGCCTAAGATGCACATCATTTAATAAAACGTACTGTTGTTAGACATTTAGGTAATTTCCAAGATTTCAGTGTTCTAAATAATTCTGCAATAAGCATGTTTGTATACAATGATCTTTTCCCTTATATTTTGGATTCTTTTTTAGGATCAAGTCAGAATTAGAGTAAATGGATCAAATGGTCTGAAGTTTTTAAGGCTCTTAATACGTATTGGCAAATTGCTTTTCAAAAAGATCATACCAATTTTCACCTTATCAGCCAGAGGAGTGTCTTTTGACTGCTACCAGCACTGAATAGCATCATTTAAATCTTTGATTTGATAGTTTTTAAAAAGTGACTCACGATTGCATCTATTCCATTACTAGTGGAGTTAAATATTTTCCCCTTTGTCACTTGTTCACGTATTTTGATGATCTAAGGCTGAGTCGACAAGGGGTCAAAATCGATAGCTCAGGTTATCTATGTATACAACTGCATCGGGGTTCTGCTAATTGCCACATCACTCTGTGTGAAAACTAAAACTAAAATAGTCTCTTTGACCACAAATTTACAATAAGAATACTTCCCAGAGCTCACGTCACATTCCAAAAGCTCTCTAGGCCGGTGCCCCAGGCTTGGGCCCATTTGCACTAAAACCTCTCATAGTTTGCTACACTTCCATAAAAGTCATCTCTTTGTGCTTATTTTTTAATAGATGTATTTCCTGCTAGACTCCATTCTCCACAAAGCCCAGAACTTGGCAGTCTTTTTTGATCCTGTGTCCCCAGTACACATCGCACAGCCTGGGAGACAGCACCAACTTCCTCTATTGGTTAGACTTGGCGTGACGTGGAAGAAGCCTGGAACGGGGTAGAGGAACATCTCCAGAGAGGCTAACCTCCTGAGTTCCACTCCCCTGCAGTCATACCCCACACTAACTTCTGTGAAGTGGTCACTGCTTCGGAGAACTTTTGTCCTTCCTTAAAGAGGTATTTTGACATACTGAATGTTTGCCTCTATTTATCTGTACGTTTAACGTGACCTTCCTAATCATCAGGCACAGAGCAATCGTCCCTGGGCTGCTGATCAGGACATGAGATAATTAGCAAAGAGAAAGTCCTCCTGCCAGTGTATGCTATGAATAGAAAACTTTCATTTGACTTCCTGAGTCTTGTCCAATTGTGATAGATCGTAGTTTGTATCCTAACTTCCTGAAAATTCATAGACAATACATGGTTTCATCTCAGATTTATGTAGGATATACTGGTTGGGGAAAATGCATTGGTTGTAGCAAAGGAGTCTTTTTCGAACTTCAGTAAACGCTGTCTCTGTCTGTGCTTTTCTGCTGGGCTGCCCATGAAATTACTTCTTGGGAAGATCTATTCTAGTTGGATCATATGTCTCAACGATTCAACTAACATTTAGTCAGCTTTTGTGCATGCCTTTCACAATGCTAATTGTTCTCACATACTGTTCTATTCAATTTGTACAAAAACCATGTTTGGCGAATATTATTTTTCCCATTTATTTTAGATGTGGTTAAATGATTTACCCAACTTCATCCAACC
Organism: Equus quagga; assembly: GCF_021613505.1. Taxonomy (NCBI): domain Eukaryota; kingdom Metazoa; phylum Chordata; class Mammalia; order Perissodactyla; family Equidae; genus Equus; species Equus quagga. The sequence goes on from NC_060274.1 coordinate 25,238,509, forward strand.
AGATAGTATCCAAGACAGAACACAAACCTAGATCCTCCAGTCCTCAGTCCAGTGACTGTTTTTGTGTAACTGGGAACGACTTGTCCTCGTGCACCTTAGTGTGGAGAGTCCTCTCCACTGCTCAGCATTGCCTGCTGTGGAATATTGACCATGCAGCTCGTTACACAGAAATTATTGAACTGCTTGCCTGTCTCCCCCTGCATGCTGTAAGTCCATCGAGGGCAGAAATCATGTTCTATTTGATGTTGTATCGCCAAAGCCCAGCAGGCTGTGGATGCGTAGAATTAGTGAGTGTTTGATAACATTTTTAATTACTGCATAATTAAATGAGTAAACCGCTAAGTAAATGATGGAGATGGTAATATTTGGGTTACGTGCTGCTTTTTTTTGAACACGAAAAGTCTAAGAACAACTAATAGTTCACTTTTTTTCATCTGTATATAATTTATTTTAAAAGGAATGTTTATTAATTAAAACACAATTCCAACCTTTGTTATCCTAACTCAGCCTTTGCTAATTCCAGTCTCCAACAAGTTGTAGAAAATTGCTTACAAGGACTCCACTGTTGTTTTTACTTTTTCTTTTTTGTTGCTCTATGTGAGCTATCACCAAAACCAACTGATTCATCTATATATAGAACAGAGTGCAGGCAACAGAATTACTCAACATTCCTCCCTCTTTCTTTCCCTCTACCCCTGTTCTTAAATTAGAAAGGAATTCTAAAACTTCACTGACCCTTCAAATACTCAACTAGATTTCCCTGGATAATATCCCATCCAAGTGACTTGCCAGCACCTACTAAAATGCCTCCAGTGACATGGAACTCTCTTCCTCCTAATGGAGTTTGTTTCCTATTTAGATTCTTTAAACTAGAAACTGGGAAGAAATGTAACATGTTAATCGGCAAAGTGTGAATTGGCACAAACTTTAGCAATGTAAATCATGAGCCTTTAAAATGTGCATACATTTTGACCAGGTAATCATAAAACTCTATCTAAAGAAAATTACCAATATATATACACCATGAAGCAGGGTGTTCTTTGCCATGTTAGTTATAACAATAAAAAAGAATGAAAACTGAAAATCATCTGATTGCTAAACTATCCAAAATGGTTGTAATAAATGATGGTTCATGTGTATAACAATACAATGAAATCATTTTAAAATTATGCTTTATATAGTATTTCGTGAAATGAAATATTCATGGTATATTGATACGTGGAAAAACTAAGTTATAGAATAGTATAACAATATCTGTATAACAGAAATAATTTTTTTAAAGTTATATTTGCAGGCACAAAAAAAGTCTGGAAACTTATAGAAAATGTTAATAGTTCTTTCTTAGCACTGGGATTATGAGTAGTATATTTTATTTATACTTTACTGTTTCCTTACAGACTTTCAGAGAATAAATTGTTACTTCTGTAATCAGAGGAAAAGTAAGTTTAGTGTAGGTCCTTCTTTAATTGAACTGAAATTTCTCTCTTTTTTTTAAATAATGTCAGCACATTTTACTTGAGGATATACAAAAGAAAAAAATCTTTCCCACTCATGAAAGTTCTTTAAACATTTGAAGCCACCACAAGGCCCCTCTCCCTGCCCCCACTTTCTTTTTCCAGTTGAACATCTATGATGTCTCCACATTGGAGACACCATACATTCCATATATTCTCTGAACAGCAGCTAGAGTGATCCTATGAAACAGAGCAGTCATTTCCCTGTTCAAAACAATCCTGCAGCTTCCCATCACACTTGGAACAAGGGCAATGGCCATATCAGGGCCCACTGACTTTCTCTCCAATCCTACCTCCTGCTACTGTTAATTTCTCCCTCCACTTTAGCCTCAAAGTTTTCTTGCTCCCATGTTCTCACCTGTCTTAGTCTATTTGTGCTGCTATAACAAAACGCCATAGACTGAAGGGCTTATAAACAACAGAAATGTATTTCTCATAGTTCTGGAGACTGGAAATCTAAAACCAAGACACACTCGGTGTCTGGTGAGAGCCTGCTTCCTAGTTCATAGACAGACACCTTCTCACTGTGTTGTCACATGTTGGAAGGTGCAAGGGAGCTCTCCAGGGTCTCTTTATAAGGGCACTAATCCCTTTTGTGAAGGCTCCACCCTCATGACACAATCACCTACCAAAGGCCCCACCTCCTAATACCATCACACTGGGGATTAGGTTTCAACATATAAATTTGGGGGGACACAAACATTTAGTCCATAGTACCATCTCAGGACATTTTCAATTGCTCTTCTCTTTGCCTGTAATACCCTGCCCCAGATATTCCATGGCTCATTCTGTCAGTCCACTTGGGTGTCTATTCAGTGCCACCGCCTCAGAATGGTCTTCCCTGAACACTCTCCCAAAACCAGCACCCCTATCGCTCCATCCCCTCACTGTATCTATTGCTTTTCCTATCACTTATCACTACGTAATAGTGTCTTGTTGATTTGTCTGCTTGTTCATGGTCTGCCACCACAACCAGAAAGTATACTACACAAAGGTCAGAACTTTTCCAGTTTTTTCTCACTACTATAATCCCCATTGTCTAGAGAAGACACAGCTTAGGAGTTCAATACATATGGTTAAATTAAGGAAGGAAGTGGTTTCAGATTTCCCCACCCAGCAGCTACAATTCTAAGCCCTCCCATCTGAAATCAAAGTGATACTCAGGAAAGACCACCATGTTCCAGGTACGGTCTGGATGTGAGAGCAGCGTGCCCCTCCTCTCCTCTTTCTTTCCCCATGCAGCTCTCTAATATGCCTCCTAAATTCAAATGACATCCCAGGCAGCCACATCACACTTCTCACTCACACGGAGCATCTAATGAGCACACTGCTGTGAAGCAGGTATGAACCACAGCTCCAATTAATATTTATTCGCTTTAGCAATGAATGAAGGGACCTGAAAATACATATATTATTTTAAGGGGAAATTTACACGGAGAGGTTTTTTTCCTTTTGGAAAATTATGTGAAAGACATTCTCTCCGAGGTCAAAAACACTTAAAAAGAAAGGGTGAGAAAGAAAGAGTAGAATTGAATAATACCTGAAGCTTGTAGAAGCTTCAAGTCCTGGCCCCACTGACAGATTAAACAATGAACTACTTGTTTGTGCACCGTCTTGGCAAAAACACACAGTTGGGGAAGGCATGACTCAGAGAACAGGGAACAGGACATGCAATAGTTATTCAGGCTGATCCACCCCAAGCAGGCAGACGAGTACGCAAGTTGCTAGTACTTTGTCAATAATATGGAACAAACAGGTACATGAGGACAAGGCCACTATATAAAAGAAAATAGGCATTTATTACTTGACAAGCTGAAATAAGTTTTCTCCTCCTTATTGAGTTATTATAAGGGTCCCTGAGTGAGTTGTCATAGAAGGGGAAAACCCCAGGGATGATATCTGTGGCTCTGTTTTTCATATGATCTGAAAATGTCTCCATTTAGGAAAAGTGAATCAGACACCAAAGTAATGTGATCCTGAAAACAAATTCGTTTTGCAATAACTTGTGAGATTACACCATAAAAAAATGGAGCTGTTAACCACTATTACTAATGAGATTCTTTGTGAAGAAGTTTTGTTTTGATCAGAATGGGGGTGTCTTTCTCCCCAAGTTTATAACTGCATTCAAGGTTACAGTGCTGAGCTGGCTCTCCTGAAGACTACGTGAAAGATCCAACAGGCTTGGGGAGGAACGCAGGACTGAAACGTGGATAAAGAGGAGACTTTTCTTTTACTCCATTAACTTTTTAAAAAGTTTTAAATTTCTAATTTTGATAGAGTATACATTAAAAATGTTACCATCGTAATCATACAGCTGGGTAGTATTAAGTACATTCATGTTGTGCAACCAACCTCCAGAACTCTTTTCATCTTGGAAAACTGAAACTACACCCATTAAACAACAGCTAGTTCACTAGTTCTTATAAGGCTAGAGTTTTTACCAATTAGAGTACACTTTTATCATAAAAAATACAAAAGGGAAATCTTGCATTCGCAAGGTGAAAGATGATAACGTTTAATTCATACCTGCATGGAAATCTCAATCCTGAAATAAATACCTTAAAAAGACTGGTCAAAAATTTTAGAAGACAAAAAATTAACAACAACAAAATATTGGTTTCATAAATATATTTACCAAGGTGAAGTTATCTGGATGACTAACCAATGTTTGAACTACAGATTCATAGGCAGAATACATGCTAAGCAGTTGTTCCATTCTTCAAAACGCGATGCTAAATCCATCTCCCTGTTACTCGCCAGCAATTTCCATTGACTACGATTACTCACAGACAGATATTTGAATAAAAGCCTATTACTAGTAGAAACTTGAGCTCTGCAGCCAAATGCAGCAGAATCGTGGTCAAAGTCTCCTCTAGGCCATGCACACATTGCCTCTGAAAGGACATCTGCACCTCAGAGGGCACTGTGGACTTACCCTTCCTAGGAACGTGAACTGGGAGCCTAAGGACCTGCAATGGGCTTGGATTCAAATACCCATCTACGGGGTTTCCCTTAGTATCAATTTTCCTGGAATTTCCCCAAACACTGAACAGTCATTTTCTCATTGCATCATCTCTGTCAAACTCTCTCTATTCAAAGTGACATGACTTTGTTAGGGTTGAGGAAGGAGTAGAATGTTTAAATATATCCCTAGAATTCAGCCATTTTCTTACCTAGTCCAATGGCATTTGCTACTTAAATCCATGGTTAGGTCCACATTATGGATGAAAATTCATGTTTCACTACCCCCTTTCCCATCACTTGAAAAGAACACTTGCATTATAAAAGTCCATTTCCTCTGTGACTAACTGGGAGAAGGGGGAGTGGGAGGGGATGAAACTACAATCCATTAACAGCTGCCTAAGCTTCTACACGTATCCCAATCTCATTAATAATTTCCCTTTGCCAAAATCAAAAGATAAAATTTTTCTTTATACTTCATGAGAACTTCCCGCTCAGTTAATCCCAGGAACTCTCGGTTTAACTTGCAGTTAGCAAAAATAGAATAAAAATGATGCTTTGAATTCATCCAGGGCTGTAGAGTTTTCTCAGTGCTTTCATGGACATTGTCTCATTCTGATGTTCAGAACAATTCAGGATGGTGGATATTGTTATTTCCTTCTTACAGATGAAGCTATTAGGATGAGGACTATTTGAGTAAATTGCCCCTAAATTACATGGTAAGCATGTGGGAAGCCAGGACTTAAGCCAAGGTCTTCCCGAAACGATCTATCTCTTATCACAAAATTAGTCTTTCCTGTAGGTCCATGCATTAAATGTTCATTTTTAGAAAATTCTAACACAGTTTTCAATCAATAGGGAAAAATATGTAGACTTCCTTTTCTGCTTTCACAAATACAGGTTGTCCATACAGCTGATTCATGCAGATGTTATGATTTTATAATCTCTGTACATTTGAAGTTAGCTTGAAATGTCAAAGAGTTTTGATATTTCAGGTTTTACACTTCATGTATTTCTCCCTGTGTATTATAGTTTCTGCCAAGCACCAAATTTAGCAGCTTCTCAGAGCTTTTTCTAGCTTGCCCTAAACAAGAAGTGCTAGAAATTACTGAAGACAAGTTGGCCTTGTGAGATTTCCAAACTAGTTCCTAAACCAAAGAAATTGAGTGAGATAAATTTAGAACACGTGGGAGCTTCAAAAGTCTATTTGGATAAATTTCAGTTACTGCCAATGTAAGAGCATGTTCCAGAAACAGAAAGGATGGTCAGACTCATCTCTGGGCAACACTCCTCCCTCATAAAACACACGAGGGCAAACTTTGCTTTGTTGGGAAATGACAACACATTCTTTATACAGAAACCAAAACACATTTAATTGGGTGAAGAAAGGGGATTTTTGTTGTCATTGTTACAGTTTTTATTATCATTATTTTTTTTTACAATTTATATTTCCTGGGGTTTTACCTATACTGGAAATCAGATCAAATTTTTAAAATTATTTTTAATATGACAAATAACTGTTTTGTGGGTTACAGGTTGAATAAAGAATGTACTACACTGGATCACTCATGGTAGTGAGTTCCTTGTAAGGTGATCAATAAAGCATTGTATGTCTGGCCCGTCAATCAAGGTAGGAGATCTTTTCATTGAAGTAAACTGTTTACAGAACACCAGAAATGCCATGGATTTTTCTGGAAAGCAAAATGTCAATATGCTGAGAGTTCATGCTTTTTGACCCAATAATGAATTCTAGGAATCTCTTGTAATACATTAGCCTTAAACACAGGAAATGACACAGACTCTGAAGATGTTCACTACTGGCATTATTTATAATAGTGACAAGTTTCAAATAGCCAAATTATCCAACAGTAGAGGAATATTTAAGTAAACTATACAATATTCACAACAATGAAATGTTATTATGTAGCAGTTAAATACTATTACGACAGTCTCAAAAGTTGTAAGAATGTACTTTAGAGTCAGACAGACTGAAGTTGGAATCTGGATTTAAACACTTTATTTCGCTCTATAAAACTAATCTCAGCTTTCTCATTTGCAGTGATACTTAAAAACACATAGTCATTTAGAAATAATATACATCACAAATAGTGCAAAGTCTGACACATTGAAAGCACTCAGCAAAGTGTATTTACAACAGAATATTAAAGTGGAAAAAAAGAATGGAAAGCCATTTACATATTACAATCTACTCACGTAAAAATGCATATAGATATAGGAAGAAAACTAGAAGGAAACATTAAAATACCAAAAGAACAATAGAGATTGCCTCCAGAAAGAACATGTCTGAATTATACGTGCATATATATATATATGTATACATATATATGCTTTTCTGTATTTTTTTTGGATTTTCCCTACATAGTATTAATTTCTTTTATAATAAGAATAAAGACATGCTATAACAATTTAAAGAATAATGTCTATTCAACTACTTAGACTTTAAAATTAGCAGAAAATAATATATTTTTAAAATTTCCAACTTCAGATAAAGTCCCTTCCCATTATAACCACATTTCCCTTACAGAATATTTTCTGAGCATGCTCATTTAGTCTTCTGTACTTTTCCCTCTATTCTTTTCATGGCAACCCTTGCTCATTCTTTAAGGCCAGACGAAACTTCGTCTCCACTGTGAAGCAATTTTCAACTTCCCCAAGCAGAACTTGTCCCTTCCCCTTCTGTGCTCCAAGCGTTCTGCTTGGTTACACACAGTGCAGAGCATCAGCATCAGCCTCATCACATATCACACATTTATTAAGGCTTTGTTCTCTAATATATATCATATTATTAAATCCTCACAGGAACACTATGAATCAGATACTGTCATTGTCCCTCATTTAAAAGATGAAGAACTGACACTTACAGAGACTTTGAACATTCTGATTCCAAAGCCCATGCTTTTAACCAAATTGCTAAAGACTCTTAATTCTTCTTACACCCTTAAGCTTGATATTTTGGCACCTACAAGAGACTAGTGGCAACTCCAAAACCAGACATAGACTATTTCAGGTAAATGTTGATGGTTGGCTTTAATAGGATTTGAGTTGTATACATTCCTGCATCTCTCTCTCTTATAACCTTTATACCTATTTATTATTTCCTTAAATGCCTCTTTTTGATCTCCTTCATGCTTTGTGCTAGGTGCTGCGGAGACAGTGAAGAGAAACAGTAGCCAAAGTGTTGCTTCTTAAGGAGACGACAGTCGATCTGTGAGACAGACATTAACCAGAGTCACACAAAATCAGAATTACATATATGATGAATGCTATAAAGAATAGGGACGTGGTGCAATGCAAGCACATTATGGAGAAATTTTCCCTTGAGGAAGTGAAGATGACATGGAGGTCTAGTGGGGAGAAGAGAGTGAGACAACCAGGAGTTGAGTTTTGCACATGTAAACGACAGAACAATATTGTTTGTCATCGAGAAGGCAAATGGATATACAAGTCTGGAGTTCAGTAAAAATGGTCTGGCCTAGAGATATAAATTGGGGAATGATCAGAATTTAAAAGTAATTAAAGCATTAGACTTCCTGAGACCTCCAGAGAAATGAGTGTAAGAAGGAAGAGAGGCTATTCCAGATCAGAAGCCTGCAGCAGTTCAATATTTCCATGTCACTGAGATGAAGCAGAACCAGCAAGACAGACTAAGGAGAGACTGCGATGTCAAGTGAAAGCAGGAGAGAGGAATCTACTAGCAACTGAGAGAAGCCAGTTTTTCAAGAAGAATGAGTGATCAAGTAGGTCCAACACTGCTGATAAGTCCAATGAGGGGGGATTAAGTGACCTTTATATTTCACAACGTGACAATCATTGATGATTTTCACCATTTCAATGGAATGGTAGGGTCAAAGTCCTGAGTGAATTGAACCCAAGAGTGAATGAAAGGAGATGAACTGGTGTTGTGAATGTAGGAAATACTTTTGAGTAATTTGGCTGTAAAAGGAAGAAGAAAAACAGAGAAGTGCCCTGGGGAAAATACAGGAGGGGAAGAAAAGATATTTCTTCTAAAGACGGGAGAAATAATAGCATTTTTTTTATGCTGAGAGGAATAATCCAATAGATTGCTTATCACTGACGATGTGAGACAGAGAAGGAAGAGATGCTGGAGAAATGTCTTTGACTGGGTAAGAGGAGATGGGATGAATCAAGTAGAGGAGGAAAATGAGCGACCTTTGATTGGAGCACAGAGGAGTAATCCACAGCAACAGAAGGGAAGGAAAAGGAAACAGGCACAAATGCACTAAGTGGGTAGATGGAATGGTAGAGCTTGAGGAAATTATCTTCTGATTGCTATTTTCTCAGTAAAATAGGATGCAGAATCAACAAATGAGAGTGAAGCCTTTAGGATAGAAGAGAATGCATGAAGCAGTCGTCCGTGAGCGAGAAAATGGAGGCATTAAAGAAATGTAGCCTGATGGCCTGGCAGGCCTGAGGGACTGCTTGAAGTTCTTAGACGTGAATTTAAGACGAGATAATTAGGGGCTTTTTCAAGCCTATCAAGGAGCCAGTGCAGAGTTGGATGGTAAAGAGTTGGTTTTACCAGAAAAGTATACAAAAGGGAGAAAGAAGCAAGAGGAGCTGATGAAAGGTGAGAAGTGAGAGTATGAGGGAGTAAGAGATGGTGAAAAGTGGGCATTATAGGTCCTAGAAGTTCTGTTGAAGTAAGAATATTAGAGAAAGAGAAGTAAGATAGGCAGCAATAGTTGGAGAAGAGTATGCTTGAAATGACGATTATGGAAGGGTTAAAGGTATTAGTATGACCTTGTCATGGTCTCAGGTATGACTATGAGAGTCAGTTCTTGAAGTTGAAAGGTGGACAAGGAACTGAGAGGCGAGGAATTGAAGGATGATCTATGTGGTATTGAAATCACAAGAAATTATGATGGAAGCAGTGCTAGAGAGAACACAGGAGAGAGCTAAAACTTCTCACATCAAAGAGCATCAAAGAAAGGTGAGTGTGAACAGGGTTCTGTGGATGATTGCAACATGAAGGGCAGTGGATAGTCCTACCCAACACCTTGGGATTAAAGATGTGATTTTAGGGTGGATGGGGAGGAACAATGGCTTGGAAGTTAAAGTGAGGAGACGGAGAACATCCATCCCACCTACCAAGCCCCATGGTGCAAGCAAGTGATAAAGAAAAGAGCTTCCCCTGAGAGGGTTACAGAGGAATCGCTGTCCCCCGGAATCATGGTTCTTGCTGTCAAGCGCTAGCTCCATTGTGTATCTCAAGCTGAACTGAGAACTGATAATCAACTGAGCTAATAATAATAATAAGGCACCCTCTTCTCAATTTTGAAAAAGTAAAAAGAAATTGCAACAGAATGGTAGTTGAAAAGCACTCTAAAATTGTGAGTGTCCTGATAAGCCACAATATATCACAGATAGAAAACATAATGATAAGGCAGAGAATGCTAACAATCACTCACTAAATGTCAGAGACTACAAGCAAAGTCTCTTCAGGAAAGAACTCAGGAAGGAAAATGGGGGAAAAAACTATGAATATTTCCATTATTAATAAACTATTGACAGTGGGAACCAGATTAATGGTTCAAGGTCAGGGTAACAGAATCATAGGCTCCCAAGAAGTCAAGATAATACTCTGAATTAAGGCAATGCTTTGGCTATAGTATTTCCTTTATTTTTCCCAATTCTAATCACTTGTTTCTATGTCAAGGAGAAGAAGCTATGTAAAATTATAAAGCAGGGTAATACAACAGAAATTTCAGTGATCGCGGAAATTTTTCTGTACCTGCAACTGTATAATATAATAACCCCTAGCCACATGTGGATATCAAGCTCTTGAAATGTGGTTAATGTGACTGAGGAATTGAATTTTAAATTTTATTTTATTTAATTAATTTAAATTTAAATACCCAGATGACTTCCTGTTTCTGGTCCTATATGTAAGAATCTTGGAAAACACCACTCTTTCCTAACCACAATTAAAAAGCTGAACAAACTGAAAAATCAACAAATCTTCTTAGATCCATAAGAAAAGTAAGATTCTAGGGCAAATGGCTGCCCTCCGAACTGGAGAAACTGACAGACGGACACAAAGAATCACAATTTACTGGAGCAGAAACCCAGGAGCTGAAATCTCTGCAGAAATCGCTACCAGAGTCGGAAAATCTAAACTATAATTGATAAATTGCAGGAGACTCAGTGTGGACAAGTCTGAGAGAGAAAAACTCCAGAGGGACCCAGTCATTGAGGGGTAGGGGAGGTACTCTCATAAGTTTTACCTACCAGAGCTCTACCAAGTTCTCACAGTGAATATGGAGAAAAATCCCCTCATGCTCCCAACAGCAGGGGAGGAAAAGTAACCGTTTTGAATTATGCTAGAGCAATCTGTTCTTCTTATCAAAGTCTGCCATCAGGAGAAACTATTTAACCAGAGCCTAACCTAATCTGCTAAGGCCTTGTCAGAGCCTACCTAACTATCTAGAGGAAGGCAAATACCCAACTACGGCTGTCTCTAGTCTTCCACATGGAGGAAGAGAAACAGCCAACTCTAGTCACCCTGTTGAGAAGCACTTGTGAAGCTCACAGTCCAGAGACATAGGCTCACTGAAATACCAAGACCTAAACATAGGTAGGTCTACAGAACACTTCCGCTTCCCACACTCCTTACCATCACATCACTAAAGGCCTGTTTAGAGCAGCTCCTCTTACTCAGTATACCACGTCCAGCTATCAAGAAAAAATTATAAACATACCAAGCGGCAAAAAGTACAATTTGAAGAGATATAGAAAGCATCAAAACCAGACTTATATATGGCAGAGATGTTGGAATATCACACTGTGAATTCCAAACAACTATGATTGATCTGCTAAGAGCTCTAATGGAGAAAGTAGATAGCATGCAAGAACAGATGGGCAATGTAAACAGAGAGATGGAAAACCTAAAAAAGGACCAAAAAGAAATGCTAGAGATTAAAAATACTGTAACAGAAATTAAGAATGAAGAATTCCTTTAATGGACTTATTAGTAGACTGGATGTGGTTGAGGAAAAAATCTTTTAGCTTGAGGATATCTCAATAGAAACCTCCAAAACTGAAAATCAAAAAGAAAAAAGACTAAAAGAACAGAATGTCTAAGGACTACGATACAATTATCAAAGGTATAACAAATGGATAATGGAAATACCAAAAGGACAAGAAAGAGAGAAAGAAATAGAAGATATATCTGAAATGATAATGACTAAGAATTTCACCAAATTAATGTCAGACACCAAACTACAGAACTGGGAAATGTATTCAGTTATATAGACTTACGCATAAGTGTATATATATTCATGTGTAAGTGAAATAAATTATAGCAATGATACAAGGGATCAGAGGGCAGAATCAGGATTATTTTGGCATTATAAGGTACTCGCCTTACCCATGTAGGGTATAGTGTTATTGGAAAGTAGACTTGGATTAGTTAGGAATGCATATTGCAAAATCTAGGACCATCACTACAAAAAGGGGGAAAAAAGAAGTGCAACTAACATCCTAAGAAAGGAGAGAAAATGGACTCATATAATGCTCACTTAGAACCACAAATGGCAGGGAAAGACTGGAAGACAAAAATAGGAACAAAAAATAAGGACAAGAAATAGATGACAGTAACAAATATGGTAGATATTAATCCAACCATATCAATAATCACTGCAAACATTAATGATCTAAATGCACCAATTAAAAGACTGAGGTTGTTAGAGTGGATCACAAAACATGACCCAACTATGTTGTCTACAAGAAATCCATTTTAAATATAAAGACACATATAGATTAAAAGTAAATGGATGGATCTTTTTGGACACCATGTCTTCTCAGACAAGGGAAACAATAGAAAGAATAAACAAATGGGACTTCATCAAACTGAAGAACTTCTTCAAGGCAAGGGAAAACACGATTGAAACAAAAAAACAACCCACTAATTGGGAAAAAATATTTGCAAGTCATATATCTGACAAAGGGTTACTCTCCATCCTATATAAAGAACTCACACAACTCAACAAAAAATCAAACAACTCGATCAAAAAATGGGCAGGGGAGATGAACAGACATTTCTCCAAAGAAGATATATGGATGGCCAATAGACACATGAGAAGATGTTCATCATTGCTAATCATCAGGGAAATGCAAATCAAAACTACACTAAGATATGACCTTACACCCATTAGGATGGCAAAAATAACCAAAACAAAAAGTAACAAGTGTTGGAGAGGTTGTGGAGAAAAAGGATCCCTCATACACTGCTGGTGGGAATGCAAACTGGTGCAGCCACTATGGAAAACAGTATGGAGATTTCACAAAAAATTAAAAATAGAAATACCATATGACCCAGCCCTCCTACTACTGGGTATCTATCCAAAGAGCTTGAAGTCAGCAATTCCAAAAGTCCCATGCACCCCTACGTTCACTGCAGCATCATTTACAATAGCCAAGATGTGGAAGAAACCTAAGTGCTCATCAACTGATGATTGGATAAAGAAGATATGGTATATATATACAATGGAATACTACTCAGCCATAAAAAAGAATAAAACCATCCCATTCACAACAACATGAATGGACCTTCAGGGAATTATGTTAAGTGAAATAAGCCAGGGAAAGAAGGACAATCTCTGTATGACTCCACTCATATGAGGAATTTAAATACGTGGACGAAGAGAACAGATTAGCGGCTACCAGGGGAAAGGCAGGGTCGGGGGTGGGCACAAATGTGAAGTGGTGCACCTACAACACGACTGACAAACAATAATGTACAACTGAAATTTCACAAGACTGTAAACTGTCATAGACTCAATAAAAATTAACTTTAAAAAAATAAAGTAAATGGATGGAGAAAGATATACCATGCTAACACTAATCAAAAATAAATAAGAATAGCTACATTAATTTTGGACAAAGCAGACTTCACAGCAAGGAATGTTTTCAGGGATAAAGAAGGGCATTACATAATAATAAGGGATCCATTCTCCAAGAAGATATAACAATCTTTAACATGTATACATCTAACAGAGTGTCAAAATACGTGAGGCAGAAACTTATAAAACTGAAGGGAGAAACAGATGAATCCACTATTATAGTTGGAGACTTCAACTTACTTGTATCAGAAAAGGACAGATCCAGTAGGAAGAAAATCAGTAAGGTCATAGCTGAACTCTACAATGTCACCAATCAATTGGACATAATGGACATATATAAACTACTTCATTTAAAAACAGCAGAATACACATTCTTCTCAGTTCATCTGGAACAAAAATCAAGATAGACCACATTCCAGAAAATAAAACATACCTGAACAAATTTAAAAGAATAGAAATCATAATAGTCTGTTCTCAGACTACAATGGAATTAAACTAGAAATCAATAACAGAAAGATAGCTGGAAAACCCCAAAATACTTGGAGAGTAAACAGCACACTTCTAAATAACACATAGGTTAAAGAAGAAATCTCAAAAGAAGTTTAAAAATATTTTTTAACTAAATGGAAACAAAATATCAAAAATGTTGGGATGCAGTGAAAGCAGTGTATAGAGGGAAATTTATAACATTAAATGCATATATTTGCAACAAAGAAAGACATAACATAAATCATTTAAGCTTCCACCTGAGGAAACTGGAAAAATGAAGAGCAAATTAAATCCAAAGTAAGTAGAAGAAAAGAAATAATAGGGGCCAGCCCTGTGGAGCAGCAGTTAAGTTCGCACATTCCACTTTGGTGGCCCAGGGTTCACCAGTTCGGATCCTGGGTGTGGACCTACACACTGTTTATCAAGCTATGCTGTGGCAGACGTCCCACATATAAAATAGAGGAAGATGGGCACGGATTTTTAGCTCAGGGCTAATCTTCCTCAGCAAAAAGAGGAGGATTAGCGGCAGATGTTAGCTCAGGGCTGATCTTTCTTGAAAGAAAAAAAAAGAAAGAAAGAAAATAAAAATTTGAGCAGAAATGAAATTGAAAATAGGAGATCAATAAAGAAAATCAATGAAACCAAAATCTTGTCCTTTAAAAAGATCAATAAAATTGATAAGCTCCTAGCCAGGCTAAGGAAAAAAGAGTACAAAAATTATTAATATCAGAAATGAAGGAGAGGATATCACCAAAAATTCCATAAGCATTAAAAGCATGATAAAGAAATACTGTAAAAAACTCTATGCCTATAAATTTTATAACCTAGATGAAATGGACCAATTCTTTGAAAGACAAAATCTGCTAAAACTCACACAAGAAGTAGACAATTTGAATAGAATTATATCTTTCAAAGTAATTTAATCAATATTCTTCACTAAAATTAGAAATTTCTGCTCTGTGAAAGAAAGACACTGTCAGGAGAATAAAAAGACAAGCCATAGACTGGGAAAAACATTTGCAGAAGACATATCTGATAAGGACTGTTACCAAAACCACACGAAAATATTCAAAACTCAACAATAAAAAAAAATCCAAGTCAAAAAATGGGTCAAAGACTTGAATAGACACCACACCCAAGAAGATATATAGATGACAAATAAACATGTGAAAAAATGCTCCACATCGTGACATCAGGGAAATGCAAGTTACAACAACGAGATTCCACCACACACCTATTAGAATGGCCAAAATATAGAACCCTGAGAACACCAAATGCTGGTGCAAATGTGGAGAAACTGGAACTCTCGTTCATTGCTGGTGGGAATGCAAAATGGTACAGCCACTTTGGAAGACAGTTTGGCAGTTTCTTACAAAACTAAACACCTTCTTATCTTACTATCAAGCAATTGGATCCCTTGGTATTTACCCAAAGGAGCTGCAAACTTATGTACATATAATAGCCTTCACACGGATGTTTATAGTAGCTTTATTCAAAATTGCCAAATCCTGGAATTAACTAAGATGTCCTTCAATTGACGATTGGATAAATAAAATGTGGTACGTCCAGACAATGGAATGTATTCAATGCTAAAAGGAAATAATAATCCATGAAAAGACGTGGAGAAAACTTAAATACATATTACTAAGTGAAGGAAGCCAATCTGAAGAGGCAGCATATTGTATGATTCCAAGTACATAACATTCTAGAAAATGCAAGCCGTGGAGATAGTAAAAAAGAGCAGTGGTTAGGAGGGGTTAGGAGAGAGGGCGGGATGCATAGGCAAGTACAGAGGGTTGTTAGAAGACTGGAACTATTCTGTATGATAGTATAATGGTATGCACATGTCATTATAAATTTGTCCAAACCTATAGAATGTACCAAGAATGGACCTTATTGTAAATATGGGCTTTGGGTGATAATGACATGTCAATCACAGTATGTACATCAATTGTAACAAATGTCCCACTCTGGTGGGGGATGTTGATAAAGGGGAGGCTGTGCATGTGCAGGGGCAGCGAGTATACAGGAAATCTCTGTACATTCCTCTCAGTTTTGCTGTGAATTTAAAAGCACTATAAAAACTAAATTCTATTTAAAAAATAGCCACAGATTGGCTACTATATTGGATAGTACACTTCTAGAGCTATTTAGCAAGACAGGTTAAAAAGCAGGTTGGAGGTAGAAGGAGTCAGAAAATTCTAGCAGACAAAGGTGACTGCCCTCCAGTCTTCCTCCTTCTTCAGGAGATGCACTGGCCCTTTGAGCCGTAGAGCTCCAGGACTGCAGAGCACGCAGCTCTCAGGAAACTGTCTTTATCCCCTCTCATCTCCTACAAGAGCTCTACTGAACATCTTTATTAAATAGATATGTTTTAAATCTCAACCCAGTTAAGAAAGCTACGGTATGACCTTGTTTTAAACTAAGTTACTATGAAACTAGAAGTCCAAAATGAATGGAGAAAGTAAATAGTCAAACATAGAAAGATTATTTACTTTATAAACTGATAGATTACTCATATAAGTTATTAGAAAAATATTATAATTTCACTGGCAGAGGTAGAAAATCATTTTTTAATGATGGAAATAGAAAAAACATTATGAATTTTTTAATGAGAGTTTATTTGATTTTCCTTTTGCATAAATGGATTTTATGTACTGAAAAAGTAGCTAATTTTGATAGATATAGCTGGAGTTGGTTTTACAACCAATGGCTACTGGGGCCAGCTTTCTCATTCTAATTTCTCTTCTGAAACTTCCAATTGAAGATGGCATCAATATTTATGTGAACTGGGCAAAAGAACCAAGGCACAATGTTCATAAAACTGATTAACATAAACAGAAGAGGAAAACCCTGAGACCAAATCTAATGATCCATCAAACAACAGTCACTCTTTTCACCAATACTGTGAATGCTGCCAATTTAAAATAACTTGAATCACATAGATAGTAGAGGATAGCAAATATGTTTCTCTCAAGAAGTAAAGTATAAAAGCTTATTAAAATCAAAAAGCGAAATAATGAGAGTGAACTCAGAACAAAATTGGCATCATTCTCCAATTAACTGAATACCTGAGTGAGGACTGTGTGCCTGTGTGCCATATTTAATTTAGTCTTACTCGTAAAATTGCTGCATACCACTATTCAAAATGCAGCTGAGAAATCACCCTGTTTGATGTACAGATGATAACCTAATTCCAACTATTTTTATCTACTTTGTAATTCAAGTGATGCACGCTGTATATTATTGCCCTAAGAGTCAAAACTATATTTAGACTTAAAATTGGTTTTATGTAGTTCAAGCTATTGCACCCAAAAGCAATGAGTCATGCTCCAGAAGCACACAGATTTGGGAGGCAAATACGGACCCATGAACTGCTCAGCAAGAGCTCATTCAGCCCCTCTGTGCTAAGAATAAGCTGTAAAAATATGAGATAGTTAATGTGGGTTGTAACAGCACGGTCACCTCTGCTCCTATCAAAGTTGCCATGGGCTCTTTGTTTTCTCCCTTAAGGCCATTGGACAGAATCAGGTGGAAGAAAGTTTCCAACAGCTTTGCATTCTGTCCTATACTACACCCCATACGTGAAGGTAATGGAACCGACCCACCTTCCAGGCACAGTTTTAAGTTAGTTTTCTTGCAGTGGAGGTGAATACTCAATGGTCCTTGCACACATTTTTTTCTCTGTTACCTCATAACCACCAAGTAGAGACCATTTCAAAAGACAGAGAGAGAGATACTGTCTGGCTCATAAAGATTTCTAACCCATGACCCAGGCCTCATTGGCACAGTTCAGACCAAATGGGCAACCAGACCTCTAACAGCTGGCAGTGATAGATGCACCTTTCACAAGGTTCACTCCCCACCCTCACAGTGACATGTACGGAATGAAGACGGGGGGTCAACATGCATCAGGCACCTACTCTGTGCTCTCCATTGTGAGCATTCCTTTTTATAGATCTCTCATCTTGTCCTCACAAAAGTCTTGGGCAGGATGGCCACTTCACAAATGTGAAAACAGAAGCCTGAACAAGTAAGTATTTTTCACAAGTTCACATAACTGTTAGGAAAAGGGGCAAGGATTGGAACACAGGTTAGGATGACCATAAAGAGCCTGATCTCTCACCTGCAGCTCCTGGTGTGTCTCCTAACCACTCATGTTTGTTTTGCTCTCTGCATCACTTGTGAAAGAAGGAAAATGTATTACCAAGAGTGAGATGTCTGGCACTCTTTTATGGACACAAATTGCTATGAAAACTGTATCAAGAGCTTTTAAAACCAAAAGGGTCCCATAAAATCACATAGTATTTGGGGAATTCAAAAAGTACTAATTTCTTACTATAGTTCCAAAATGTCTTTATATTCAGATATGTCACAACCCTAGATAAGATGCCCCAGTGTTTGATCATTAAAATGAAAAAAAAAATAAGGTATGCTTAATTATGGTCAATTGATAAGAACTGAGAAAAAATTAGAAAAGCACCCTTAAGCAGAGTCATATTTGAGATGGTGAAAGAATGAGTAAAAAAGGAGATTTATCTCTGAAAAGCAGCACTCAAAAGTGGTCAATTTGAAAAATTCTACTTCCAACTGTGACACAGCTACTTGTCAGAATAATTCTCCTCTCCAGACCAATTCTCTTATCCAAAAAATTAATGGATAACATTACAAGCAAAAACATTCGAAGACAGCAGAGATTCACCAAGACATCAGGGCTTGAGAGACCAATATTTCAGAGAGAAAGGCCATGCACAGAGGTGAGCATGAACTTCTCTACTATTTTTCTTCTTAAAATTTTTGCCTCTTAGTAAGTGGTATAGGGTGAGAAACCAAGCAAAAAATGGTAGCCCAGAGGTTTGAGCAAATTTACAAGTCTATAGAGACCAAAATGAATTTGAAGGCTACCAAGCCAGTGAAAAATAAGGGACCAAGGTTCTACAGAAAAGAGAACCACATAGAAGGGAGTTTGACATTTTGGCATTCTACACCAGATTTTTTTCTCTTAGCATTTAAAAATACCAAGCTGCATTAGGTGAAAGCCAGAGAAGCCAAGCAAAATTCCAGAGAGAAGAGATTAAAAAACTAACTGGAGATTCCTGCAATAGTATCTTGTTAGAGAGTCAAACATTGAAGAATAGTGTATAACTAGGAGAATTCCCCAAATTTTCAGTTGATACCTATGAAGGAATAGATCTAGCTGTAAGGTAAGCCAGAAATAGTTCAGCACCAAAGGACTCAAACATGACCTAGATTCATCTCAATCCTTGATTGAATCAAGATGATCTTCCATTCCTCTAACTACCTGGCAAAAGTAAAATCAATTCTCTCTGGAAGAAAATAAAATAATCTGAATACAGAATGTCTAGCATCCAATCTAAAATTACCAGGCATACCAGAAGACAGATCCAAATAGCGAAAATCTAAAATAAAAATATAGACAGTAGAAACAATCACTCTGCAAATAAACATGAAATTGCAGTTAATCAGACATTAATTTTAAAATAATTGCAGTTACTGTATTTAAGAAAATAGATGAGAAGATGGAGAATGAACCAAGGAACTGGAATCAATAAAAATGTATCACATTAAATTTTTAGAAGTAAATAATAAAATAATTGAAAATAATAATTCATTAAATAGGTTCCATAGCATATTAGATACAATGTCAATGAGCAATAGAAAACTGGAAGATAGATCAGTAAAATATATTCAGTAAGAAAAAGAAGGGAAAATATTAAAAAAGCATATGGAACACGATGAAATGACCTAACATGTCTATAATTGGAATCCCAGAGGAGACGACAGACAGAATGGGACAGAAGCAATGTTTGAAGAAATAGTTGCCAAAATTACATGATTTAGGACCCAGTCTTAGGTCTATGAAGCCCCAAGTGGGACATAGGCAAAGAAAAAATAATATAATTGTTATTTCAACATACTATTCATGCTACTAAACACTGAAGACAAAGAACATCTTAAAAGCAGTGACAGAAAAAGGCACATTACTTGAAAACTGAAATAATAAAACTGACAGTTGAATTTTCAACAAATTGAAGTAAACTAGAGGAAAAACAGAAGAATTAACAACTTTAAAATGTTGAAAAGATTACTGAAAACCCGGAACTCTATACCAGAAAAAATGGAGGTCATACTTTCATACAAAAAGAAAAATCTGAAAAAATTCATTTCCAAGGGACAAATATGCAAAGAACATTTTCCTAGCAAAAAAAATTATAATCTCAGAAGTAGGAAAAAATAGGCAGAAATGAAGATCAATGAGAAAAGTAAACAAGTGGGTAAGTATAAATGAATATTGATTATATAAAACAATGTTAATGTTTTGTGGAGTTTAAAAATATATACAATTGCATATTTGAATAAAGTAAAACAAAGGTAGGAGGAAAGAAAGACATGAAAATGATGAGGGACCTCATATTTTCTGTGAAGTTGTAAAAGTACTAAATTATAGTAAATTACAAAAAATAAAGCAAGCATGATGTACTCTCTAAAACCACTGAAATAATTCTTTAAAAAGAACAACTAAAAATAAATATAACTAACTAGTAGAGAGGAAAGTGTAATCATAAAAAATTTTGATTAATACAAAGAAGGACAAGAAAAGTTGAAAAAAAAGAGCTAACACAAATGGGACAAATAAATATGAAATAGTAAGATGGTCCATTTAAGCCCAAATATATCAAATTGCATGAAGTATAAATAAACTAAAAACTCCAATTAAATATAAAGATTATCAGACTAAATTTTCTTTAAAAACCCAACTTTACATTATTTACAAGAGACACCTTTACATATAAGGATACAAAATACTGCATATAAAAAGATGAAAAAAATATCTACCATTAACACGTTGACCAAAATAAAATTGAAATAACTTTACTACAGTCATGCGCCACATAATATTTTGGTCAATGACAGGCCACGTATGAAATGGTGGTCCCATAAGATTAGCACCATATAGCCTAATTATGTAGTAGGCTATACCATCTAGGTTTGTGAAAAGACACTCTATGATGTTCACACAATGACAAAATTGCCTCATGGTGCATTTCTCAGAATGTGTTCCTGTCATTAGGAAACACACGACTATGTTAACAACCAAAGTATACTTTAAGGCAAGAACTGCAGGAGACAGAGGGATGTGTTGTAAAAATAAAGGTTTAAATCCACCAAAAAGATAGAACAATTCTAAAATCATATGCACACAGATTCAAAATCTATAAAGTAAATATTAATAGTTAGTACAAAAATAGAAAACTTTACAAAAATATTTGAACAATTTAGTATATCTCTTTTATTACATGACAGAGCAAGAAGACCAAAAAAAAAAAAAGTAGATGTAGAGAAGATTTGAATAACAAACTTGGCCCAATTTTCCTATTTGGAACACCATTCCCAACAACTCTGGAATACATGTTTTTTTTTTCAATCCTCATGTACATTTGCCAAGGTGGACCATATGCTGGAAAATTCAAAAATTCTCCAAACATTTCAGAAGATATAAATTATAGAGTATGTTTACTGATGGGAGTAAAATTAAGCTAGAAGTCAATAGCAAAAAGAGAATTAAAACATTCCTAAATGTTTGCAAGTTCACCAATACTTCTCTAAAATAATTTAAAATAAAGAAAAATTTAAAGGGAAATTATAAAATAACTTTGAATTGAATAATTGTCAAAAAAGCAACATATCAAAACCTGCAGGATGCAGCTAACATAGTGCTTACAGGGAGATTTCTAATAATAAATGCACATGTTGGAAAAGAAGAAAGGCAAAAATTAATGATCTAAGTGCCCACTTCAAGAGGTATAAGAAGAACAGCAAATTAACTCTAAAGAAAGTATAGCAAAGAAATACTAAAGATAAGAGCAAAACTTAATAAAATAGAAAGCAAATGTGCAACAGAGAAAATCAATAAAACCAAAAGTTACGTTTTGAAAAGATAAACCTTACAACTGAACAAGAAAAAAAAGAGATGATACAAATTACTGGATCATAGGAATAGAAAGAGAAACATCACTACATACTGTAAAGACATTGAAAATAATAAGAAGGATATTATGAACAATTATGCCAATACATTTGAATAATCACGTAAAATGAAAAAAGAAAATCCTTTAGAAAACACAATTTATCAAGTCTGATGCAGAAAAGAAAAAGAAAATCTGGATAGTCCATTAAATAAAATAAATCCACAATAAAAAAATTCAAAGTGAAGCTCTCTTCTATATTGAATTTTTCTAGCATTTAAGAAAGAAAAAACACAATCTTATACAAACTCATGAAGAGAACAGAAAAGGGGAGAACATTTCTTGGTTTGTTTTCTTAGGCTGGCATGACCTTGACATTAAAACCTGACAAAGATACTTAAAGAAAGGAAAATCATAGGCCAATTTCCCTCATGAACATGGGTGAAAAATTCCTAAACAAAATATCAGCAAAACAAATCCAGCTATATAAAAAGAGAATCATAAATCATCACTTTTTTAAATTCTAAAATGCAATATTTTCTAATATTAAAAAATGAATGTCATTCACATTAACAGTATAAAGGAGAAAAAAATACTGACAGCTCAGGTGATGCAATTAAATGGATAAAATTCAACATGTAAATGCCAAAAATGTATAGCAAATCAGGAACAGAAAGAAAATCTCTTAACCTGATAAAACATATCTCTGAAATTCCTATTGCAAAAATCATACTTAGCTAAATATTGAAAGCTTTATTTTTCCTTTCACTTACAAAAATAAGGGCGCCTGCTACCAACTTCTGCAAATTATGTTACTGTGGTTCCTCACCAATGTGATAAGGCAAGAAAAAGGAATAAAATATATAAACATGGAAAAGGAAGAAACAAAACTATCACTATTCATGATGATATGATTGTGTGTTTAGAAAATCCAAAAGAATCTGTAGTAAACCACTAAAATTACTATGTGAATTTAGCAAGGCTGCTGGATGTTAAAAACATACAAAAATATTATTTATAAAAAGACTAACAACCCAATTAAAAAAGGGGCAAAAGATCTGAACAGAGATTTCTCCAAAAAAGATATATGGATGGCCAACAGGCACATGAAAAGATGTTCAACATCATTAACTATCAAGGAAAAGCAGATCAAAACTACAATGAGACATCACCTCAGTCCAGTCAGAATGGCTATAGTTAACAAGACAGGAAACAACAAGTGTTGGAGAGGATGTGGAGAGAAGGGAACCCTCATACACTGCTGATGGGAGTGTAAACTGGTGCAGCCACTATGGAGAATAGTATGGAGATTCCTCAAAAAATGAAGAATAGATCTACCATATGATCCAGCTATTCCACCGCTGGGTATTTATCCAAAGAATTCAAAAACACAAATGCATAAAGATACATGCACCCCTGTGTTCATCGCAGCATTATTCACAATAGGCAAGACTTGGAAGCAACCTAGGAGTCCATCAAGGGACAAATGGATAAAGAAGATGTGGTATATATACACAATGTGATACTACTCAGCCATAGAAATGATGGACTCCAGCCATTTTTGACAGCAAACGATGGATGGATGGACCTTGAGGGTATTATGCTAAGTGAAATAAGTCAGAGAGAGAAAGTCAAATACCATATGATCTCACTCATAAGTAGAAGATAAAACGATGACAAACAAACACATAGCAACAGAGATTGTGTTGGTGAGTACCAGGGAGAAGTGGGGAGGGAGGAGGGTGAAAGTGGTGATTAGGCTCACGTGTGGTGATGGATTGCAATTAGTCTTTGGGCTGTGAACATGATGTAATCTACACAGAATTCAAAATATTTAACGATGCACACCTGAAATTTAAAAAAACAAAAATATTATTGTAAATACAAATAATATATAAAAATAAAATGAGGTTTTAAATTGACACTATTTATAATAGCATTAAAAATATCAAATACTTAGATGAATCTATTCTAATATGTGAAAGTCTTTATGTTAAAAGTAACAAAACATGACTGAGGGAAACTAAGAAGTCAAATAAATGGAGGGGTAAACCATGCTTGAGATACCATTCAATATTATAATAATTTTCAATTTTCCCTAAGTTAACCTACACACTTAAAAAAACAATTCAACCAAAATCCCAGTAGGATTTGTGTGTGTGTATGTAAATCAACAAGCTAATTCTAAAATTTATATGAAAATGCAAAGAACGACGAATGACCAAGACAATATTGAAGAAGAGAAAATTGAGAGAATTTAAGCTACTAGACATCAAGACTTATTCTAAAGCTCTTGTAATTAAGACAGTAAACAGTAAGATACTGGGACAAAGACAGGTATTAGATCTATTAATCAGAATAGAAAGTCTAAAACTAGACTTGCTGAGTTAGTATGGAGAAAGGGTAATCCTTTCAAAAATTGGTGCTGCATTAATTATCTGTTCACATAGGACAAAAGTAATAACCTCTACAATACTCTACAGACAAAAGTCAATTCCAGGGGATTGTAGATCTAAGTTTCACCTTTTCAGGCAAAATACTAACCGTTTTAGAAGAAAACCTAGAAGGATATTTCCATAATCTTGGACTAGACAATGATTTCTTAAACATGACACAAATAGCACTAACTATAAAAGAAAAGATTGAAAAAGTAGAGTTTATTAAAATTAAGAATTTGTATTCATTAAAAGTTATCATTAGATTTATAAAAAGGCAAGCTGTAGAGAGGGGAAAGATATTTGTAATACATATATTCAACAAGAAATTTTTGTCCATATATTTGAAAATATAATACATACCCAGATATACGTACATATGTATGTATGCATAGGTATGTGTATGTTTATTTCTTCAGAACAGCAAGGGAAAACAGAAAATCTAATTATCTTACTCTATGACTTAGAAATTCCTCTCCTATGTACACACCCAATAAGTGAATACATATGTGTGCCAAAAGATAAGTACAAGAATGTACTTAGCTGCATATAGCTGCATTATTCATAGTAGCCAAAAATTGGAAACAACCCAAATATCAATAAAAATGAAATATATAAATAATAGAATACAGTGATGAAAATAAATGAAATACTGTTGTATGCAACAACATGGATGCATCTCATAAAATTAATATGGAACCAAAAGAAAAGGCAGGCACAAAAGAATATATAGTGTATGACTCCATGTATATAAAATTGAAAAACAGGCCAAAAGAAATATGTGGTGGTGGAAGCATGGAGAGTAAATACCCTAGATGAACTATGACTGATAGAAGGACAAAGGAAGCTTCTGGGCTGCAGATCTACGTGGCGTTTATATAGGTCTGTTCACTGCAAAAATTCATTGAGTTGCTCACTTATGATTTGGGTATTTTGCTAAACATATATTATACTTTGCTAAAAAGTATACTTCTATAAAACCACTTACACATCAACACATACAGGCATACCTATATAGACAAATAAAGCTCATAAGGCTGCCTTGTAATAATTTAACTGTTAATCCACATTAATAGTTGGTTGACAAACCCTAAAGTCAATGGCTATTGTAAGAATGGCAATATCTTTAAACAGAGAGGGTTTTACTGTTCAATCTCATTACATCTCATTATCGAAGAACTTTATTTCATTTGATCCTTACACCAAACCTCTGGCTGTTTTCTCCACATCAGAGATGAGTAACAGTAAACAGAAGTATGGAGAGTTTAGGTAATTTGCTCAAGGTGACATAGTCATGAAATAGTGAAACTAGGATTCAAGTAACAATGAAAAATCAGTCAGTCAACTTTCATGAGGCACGTCCCTTGTCTTGTACAAAGAACTTCTTGCTGAAAAAGTGTCTCTAGATCAATACCCTGTAATATCCAATAATTGAAGAATTATAGCTCTTGACATTTAGATAAGTTAAAAGCAACAAGTACTTACTGGGTTTCTGTTAAGTAGCAGGACTTGTCTGAGATCCTGAAAGCTCAAAACTAAATAAGACACAACTTTTATCCTCGAATAGCTTATAGCTCCAGTAGAGAATATGTATATAAATCAAAGTTCAAACCAGTGTGGCAGTTTTACAACATGGCCCCCAATTTTTTTGATACTTCTCCCACTGAGAGGTGGGGTCTATACCACCACATCTTGAATCTCGATGGACTTGCAACTACCTCAGCCATGCAAGTATGAGGAAAGAGAAACTGTGCCATAGAAGACGGTGCAGCTTCTGCCAAGTTCTTTTGGAATGCTTGCTGGAATGCTTGCTCTCCTGGAAGGCTCCCTCTCAGGACCCAGCTGCCATGCTGTGAGAAGTCCAAGCCACAGGTAGGTGCTCTCGTTAATAGACTCAGCTGAACCCAACCTTACCTTCCAGTCATCCTGGCCCAGGAGCCAGGAAGGTCAGTGAGAAAACCACAATGCAAAAATCCTGCAGCCTATCTATTCCAGCCCTCAGCCATTCAAGTTATCCCCTGACACCTGTGTCTTCCTTGCTTGAGACCCCAGACATCACAGAGCAGAGCCAAGTCATTCCTGCTGTGTCTTGTACAAATTTTTGACCTTCAGAATCCATGGGCATAATCAAATAGTTGTTTCTTATTCCTCTAAGTGGTTTGTTTATGCCACTCGGGACAGCTGGTTATGCAACAATAGATACTGGAGGGGTCAGTTTCCTTGGGTTGCTCATCATACACCTGCATCAAAAGTAACCTGGAGTGTCTGTAGAAATGGCAAATTTATGGATCCTCCTCATTACTTTTGAATCAGGAATTTGATTTACTTTTGGGTTTCATGAATTTGAATGTTATCCAACACCTGGGCAGTACAATAAGGTGAGCACCACTGCCCTAAACCAAACTTGTGATCAGCCACAATGAGAGCAACACAGATATTTACTGATCTCGGAGACGTTCAGTGATTCTCAAACATTAGCCTGCATAAAAAGAGAGAACACCCGATTCACGTGTTAAATATGAAGAGTTAAATCTGTAGAGCATCTGTAGACTTGTAAACAATTTATTCCATAATGTGTTACAGGGCACACAAAAAAACGTGTGCGCAGCAAGACAAAGAAGAGTGTGGTTATGTCTTCCCAGGGGGTCAGGAAGCCTTCAGAGAACATGTGACATCATATTGAGTCCTAAAAGATGTGTTCTTATTGGTTATTGAAGAGAGTAAGGCCCAGGAAGTCCCCAAATAGATGAAGCAGATTCAGTAGAATTGAGTGTGAAGTGGCCTGTGCTACCTGAGTGTGTGGACCCCCAGACAAGAGACCAGCTGCAGAAGTGACATCATGGAGAGCTTTCTTTGTCAGGGAATTTGTACTTCCACTTGAGGACAATAAGAAACCTCTGAAGGGTTTTAAATTCGGGGAAACTGCGACCCAATTCGCATTTTCCAAATGCATTGTGGTGACTGTGTGAAAGAAGGAATTAGACAAAATAATTAGAATCTTATTGGGATTACTCAGGCAAGGAAAACTAAAGGAAGATACTGGGAGTGGAGGTAGAGAGGAAATAGTGAAATGATACTTGTCAAAGAGGAGATGCCACACACACACACACACACACACACACACACAAGGGGACATATTAGTTTCCTTCTTCCAGGGACCACAGCCCATAAGTAAAGAAACCTGGTTAAATCACTCTTCTTCCAAAAATAAAAAAAGTAGGAAATTTTTATTAGTATTAAGTGAAGTTCTTATTCTACAACCTACCCTTAAACACTTTTTTTGGAGAATTTTCAACATAACTGAAAGCGAGCTATGGCTTTTTGGAGATTCTTTACCACTAAGTCTAATGGACCTCATTTACTCAGCAGAAAGAATTTGAAATCAGAAAAAGTAAATATTCTAACTTTAGATGGCTCCATTTAAGTGTTCATCCAGCTGCTGCATTCTTGTTGTGCAAAGTGGGCTGCTACTGAAGCTGCTATTAAAATCGCACAACAAGGAAGAGATGATGAAGTACATATCATCCTTGATTGGGCTGTCCACTCACATAGCTAAAGACAGGATATGTGTGATAATAAAATCTTAAATCTGTGAAAGTAATTGCTTCTGACATCTCCAACTAGGCAGCAGGCTGCCCAGGCAGTGCTGTTCAGTCACAAATTCTAAACCTAATGAAGTGAGAAGAACACAGTGTAGATACAAATTAAAATCTACTTACAAAGAGCAGTCAGTATTTTTTCCTCTTTTTTGTATACTTCTTTGTTTTATGTGAAGGAGAAAATATCTGTTAGGAATAATCGCACTTTTATGTTTTGAGTCAACAGTAAACTTGTTGTTAACAGAAATGGCCGTCCAGTAATTCTAATATGGTATTGAAACCTTTGGCTCCTATAGAACTATTTTTAGATTCTTTTAATCATTATTTTCAAGCAGGTGAAATACAGCTCTGAGAGAAAAAGGACCTGCTTAAAATAACGGCTAACCAATCACGCTATTGCTCTGATTTTTTTCAATCTTTTTCTCCAGCACATTCAAAATTTTTGAAGGCACAATTTTCCTATAACCACGTTGAACTGATATTGTGCAACTAAAAGGAGCTGAAACTTTAGAATGAGGATTTCATATAACTGAATTGCAATGAAGTATGAAGTAAATAACCAAAGATTGTGAGCAGTCCCAGAAATTCACTTTCCAATGATCATTTGTTTTGTTTCTGATGTGAATTGTTGGTGAGTAACATTGTTAACTTAGAAAAAAAGTAGACAGAAAAGCTCCTACAATATATGACTCAACCCAAAACCTTGCTCACATTCGTTTATATCACCTCTGAGTAAAATCAAAGTGGAAATGCATCTTCTGTGACAAGAACCTTCAATAAGGAAACAAGGCATTATTAAACATATTCCAGCAATAAGTCATCTATCACTCAAAGGCCAATTATACTTTTCCAGCTCTAACTTAGACTTCTGTGGCTCAAAGAAGTCTCTCTGGTTTTGAGAAATCAGATGAAAATTCATACAAACAATTCTACTTTTGTTAGTGCCAGTAAGGGAGTTCTTTTATAACTATTTTCCAAAATGTGGAGTGTGGATGTGGATGCGCTATATGTACAGTACATTTTTCAAATATAAATGTGATTATTGTATTGCAAGTGGGAAAGATAGCATGGTATGAGAAGGGGAAAATGGGATGGAGCCAGATGGCTCGGGCTTGAATCATCGCTTCATTACTTGTTTGGTTACTCTAAGAGAGCCAGCTACCCTCTCTGATATCAGTGTCTCATCTTTAAAATCAGAAAATAGTGCCTACCTAAATGCTACATATGAAAATTAAATGAAATAATGACACATGCATCTGGCACTGAGTTGGCTCTTTAAAAATGCTAATATCAATTTAATAGCCTGGATGGGATCCTGGAACAGAAAAAGGAAATTAGGTAAAATCTAAGGAAATTTGAAAAAAGTATGGAATTTAGTTAATAATAATGTATCAATATTGGTTCATTAATTATGACAAACTTACACACTTGTCAGATGTTTTGTCATTGTCAAATGTTAATGATGGGGGAAACTGGATGCAGAAATTATGGGAATTCTCTACACTGTCTTTGTAATTTTTCTGTAAATCTAAATTTGTTCTAAAACAAAAAAGTTTACCTAAAGAGTAAAAAATACAAAAATAAAATAAAAAACCTAACATCCATCTCCTTTCTTTTCCTTTCAATGTTAACCCCTTAAAAGCTAGATTTTCTTCCAAGTCACTAGCAGTGTTCTATATGTACATTTTACAGGAAAAATATGTCACATGTTTTCCCTTAATCAAGACTGAAGGGTCTCTGGCATTTCTCTTCATATGGTAAGAAACTTAGGGGAATTGAAAAATTCACCAGTCATAACCATTTATTTAACTAAGGAGGCTTCTTTTGTCCCTTAGAACAGCCTACAGTTGGACGTGGAATCTCAAACAGTCCTTCCTATCTGGTTAGAGTGATAACAAAAAGGGTCACCTGCTTCGTGGCAACTACAGAGCTGCTGTAGATCATTTGCCCTGGAGGTTACCCTCTCTTCAATCCCCTTCCTTGCTCCCACTCCACACCATGAATGTTGCTGCCAAACGTTGACTGTAAACTCATGGCTCCATTTCAGTGGGGATTTTGTTGATAACTATGAAGTTAGAAAGACAGAGCTAGCCTAAAAATGCACATTGTCCCTCAGGCAAATTATTAAGACATGAAGTGCCCCTGCTAACTAGGAAGATGCCAAGAGCACCAGTTAGAGAACGCTAGGTCTCGTGCACTTGAGATCTTTGTGTTTTTTTAATGATTACTGTCAAAGTTCTTATGATACTTAGAATCCAATTTTTAAGAAAACCTACCAGAGGTAGAGACTTAAAAATAAAAAAATTACTTCTAGCATTATTTTAC
This sequence comes from Equus quagga, assembly GCF_021613505.1. Taxonomy (NCBI): domain Eukaryota; kingdom Metazoa; phylum Chordata; class Mammalia; order Perissodactyla; family Equidae; genus Equus; species Equus quagga. The sequence continues at coordinate 25,268,702 of NC_060274.1, forward strand.
ATTCTATGACCTTCCTCCAAATATAAAGAAAAGGGAGGTCTTCAAATAAGAAGTAATCAGTGTAACTGGGCAGAGAGTGAGATAATTCCAAAAGAAAGAACAAGAATTAACAGGTATTTATTGACTACCTGCTACGTCCTTGGCATTCTTCTTGGTGTGGGAAATGTAAAGCAAGATGAGCTATGAATTCCACTTTCAATAAATTTGCAGTTCCATTGGACAGATAGAATAAACAGGATCAATAATACCAAGAGAACAGCAGGCATTATCTCTTTTAACATAATGTGCAACAATCTGGAAGGTAAGTATTATTCTACCCAAATAATAGGAAACCGAGGCTCAAAGAGGTGAAGATAATGACTCCAGACCCACACAGCTAGTAGGTGACAAGCCTGGATTCAAACCCAAGACTGTGTCACCACAGCCCATACCCTTAACCTATAAAATATGGCCACCTATTTTTAAAAGTCAAATTTAAGCACTTCTTTGCAAACAACTTGTAATAGCTTCCCTGAAACCAAAATGAGAAAATAAGCATCTTCTGTGGCATGTCTCAGTAGCAATAAGAGAGTATACTCTAAGAGGAAAATATCAGCTAACCAGAGCCTTGTGAGCCAACACCTTGAGCGGCCCTTGAAAGTGACTTGGTCCTGAACACCAGTTCTCCTGCAGCATACGTGGTGCAACAGTCTTCTAACAACTGGCCCGGGAGCTAGTTACAAGAGCCCAGCAAACTTGAAACTGCCATGGCATTCAAGCTCCTCAACCATTCTGCACATTCCTGAAGCATTACCATGATAAAGTGCTCACTGATGCACAGATAACGTCAAAGCCTGCAAGGGGAAAACAACGTTTCAAGGTCGAATGTTACCCAACTGTGCAGGACCATGTTCAATCTTGGACTATAAAAGTGCAGATCCAGTTTCTCAAGGTCTCTGGGATAAAGTTCAAATTAGATTGTTTAAGAGAGGGATCTTATCAGTTTTATGAGCAGCTTTCTCCAAAATTTAGCCAGCTCACTTGATAATATTGGGCAAGAGGAATTTTCCAGCAACAGACGGAGGGACAAAGCAGCGACAAGTTAAGAGCTGTGCTCTTCTGATGCAGATTTAGCATTTATCCCAGGACACTCTTCTCCAGGAAGGTTAGAGTATACAATTTCTCTCGGGACTTACTCCAAACCCTTTGAGAATCCCTTGAAGTGCCACCAATCCTCATCCTCCCTGACTCTTGATATAGAGTAAAGACGGCACTGGTTGGTCCTCCCTAAAGGAAATTTGCTCTGAGTAAGAGGTGTGGTCAAATAGTATTTACTAAGAATTTATGCATGCTCTTTAACAACTGAACTTCTCCTGGACTGGAGCCAATCTGAATATGGCTAGTGAGCTGTTACTCATCGAGATCTCCTTGCCAGCAGTCTTTACTCTTCCAGTGAGGTCAGTTAATATATTGAGACAGTAATTTAGGTTTTATTTATCCCTGCATTTTTTTTGTTCGCCTTCCCTTCGTTCCAAAGAGGCAGCTACACCCTCTGTGCTGCCAGCCTCAGGAAATTTTTGTTTCACAAGTTGCCTGAAAGCATTCTGACTTTTGTACTCAGAAAGCCTGGATTCCTTAAGCAGACGAAGCTAAGGGTCATGGAGTGGGAGGGAGAGAGGCGAGTGCTTTCGATGAGAAAGGTGTGAAGCAACAGGAGGAAGCTGGACATTGACCTGGGGAGGAAATAGAGTAGATGGTCCCTTTGGTGGTGAGGGTGCATGCCTCCCCCTGGCAGTACTTTGAAAGGTAACAAAACTTTCCAAAGAAATAGCTGCCTTGTGGATCTAGAAGCCTGGGTCTTAGGAAAAGGGACTGCCAGCTCAAGCAAACACCTTCATGGCCTACTTGGCATTAGGACAGCAGAGCCATCTGCATTCAAGACCAGCGGGGCAGGAACGATGAGGATCTCAGTAGCAGCCATGCGGCTCTTGCCTGTTTTTTTAGGCACCATTTTAGCTTTTTGATGATCCTTGAGTCTCGATATGATTGAGCTAGAATCTCCGGCCAAATTGAAGAGAGATTGAATTTGATTTAGAGACATGTGACTCTTCCCCACCTGAGTTCCTTCCAGCTGTAACAGTAATTTGAGCTTCTACTCCATGCCCCTTCCTCTCCCTGCCTGATCCCATCTCTATCCCTCCATGTCCCCAGCCTCCACACAGAGTCATGCATAGATACACCTACACCATTTTTCCTTGTGGATGATAGAGGGATTTTTAATTTCCAATAAAAGGGAATAGTCACCCATAACTTCTCAATATGAAAACCATAAAGATTTATCTTCACTTAAACATGCAACTAGAAATGGCAAATAATTTGCCAATTCATTACCTTTTGAAGAATATCCTGGAAAATTTGAGCTGAAATTAAGTGAAACTTTTGCTAAAAGGAACATTTGAATTTTGCTTTATTGAGCTATTAAGCTAATATATTCTTTTCTTTAAATTTTCTGCTGTGGAATGTTTGATTCAAAGCAATCTTCCAATTGTTTTACCATTAGCTTGAAGCAAAAGAAAATGAAAAGCATGACAAGGCATAAAATTGGCCTTAGCAATATCTAAGCTTGTTTCAGCCGTGACTATTATCCTCAATGCTCTTATAGTCCGAACAAAACAGCCATAAAATTGGGTTATTGTTTTTAATTTTACAACCCATGATTGATTTTGTTTAACTTCAGTGACAGCCTGCGATCCCAGTAAGTGTCTTCAGTGAGGAAATGCAAGCAGGAAATCAAGGCTCAGAAGTCATTAGTTGTAGCATGTAGTTGTCTCATTTGTCTTCCTGTGTAACCACCAGAGTGTGATCCATGTGATTCCTATTATGTAAACTAACGTCGGAAATTCTGCAATAAGAATAGCTCGTAGAATGAAACAGATTTTACATGGTCAGCTTCAGCTTCCCTGGAGGTTCACTCTGACTCTAGAGGCTGGAGAGCTAGAACCCGTGTTCCATAGTTTAGATTCAAGGGCTGCCCCAGGAGAATTCTCAAATATCGAGACACCACAGCTTTCTGGTTAGGAAGACCTGACCTTTAACAGCTGTGTGACCTTGGGTCACTCTGTTTAACTCTTTGAACTTAATGTTCTCATCCAAAAAATGGGAATAATAATATTATCTGCATCATTGGGTTGTTATGAGAAATAAATAACATAATACCTGCAAAGTGTTTAGCAAATTACCTGATATGACAAGCCCTCAGTAAATGTTTGTCATTATTACTATTCACTTTGTTGTGATGATGATGATGAATGGGTGAATTCCTAATCCTTTGGTAAATGTGAACCAGTTCTTTAATCAATGGACATTCCCTGTCCACATTACAGCAGTGGTGATTCTTTGCATCATGTAAGACTGTGATCCAAACTTTTCCAGGGTATTGTTCTCAATGAATTTTAAGTAAATGAAGAAGAAATGTATAGATATCATTTGTTCATCTTTATACCACGTATCACTCATCTACCAGTGTGTAATGAATCACCCCAGTACTTAGTGACTTAAAACAACAATATTCATCTATTCACCTTTCCCGGTTTCTTTGGGTCGTGAGCTCAGGAGTGGTTCAGTCAAGTAGTTATGGATCAAGATTTCTCAAGGTCACTCAGTGCTGCAGTCACCCAAAGGAAATGGAGGAATCATTTTCAGTGTGGCTCACTCACATGGTTGGAGGGTGGTGCTGGAAGTCAAGTCCTCTCCATGTGGGCTTCTCCACAGGGCTGCTTCAATGCCCTTACCCATAATGCCAGTTGGCTTCCCACAGAGCTGCAATGCCTCTCGTGATCTAACCTCAGAAGATACACACCATCATTTCTGCCATAATCTATTGGCCACACAGGCCAACCATGATTCCGTTTAGGAGGGTGTCATAGACTGAATGTTTGTGTCTGCCTAAATTCGTATGTTGAAATCTAACCCCCAATGTGATGATGCTTGGAGGTAGAACATTTGAGAAGTGATTAGGTCGTGAGGTGGAGTCGTCATGAATAGAATTAGTGCCCTTCCAAATGGGGCCCCACAGAGCTCTCTCTCCCCTTCTACCGTATGAAGACATAGTGAAAAGACATCTGCCTGTGAACCGGGAAATAGGCCCTTACCAGGCATTGAATCTGCCAGCGCATTGAACTCGGACTTCTCAGGCTCCAGAATTGTAAGAAATAAATTTCTCCTGTTCATAAGCCATCAGTCTATGGTATTCTTATACAAAAGCTCACATGGTCTAAGACAGAGAGGACTGAGAAGGGTGTGAATACCAGGAGAGGAGAATCGTTAGGCAAGCTACCACAGCCCACTCTCTGACTCTCTGTGACTCACACACACACACAGCCACACTACACTCACCCACCCCACGGTCACTAAAATTCTCATCCCTTCACAGCCTTAGCTCAGGCTCAAGGCCCAGGATCTCATTATCTAGACAAGGTCCAGGTATAGATAAGTATCCTCAGGTGTAGTCCTTCAAATAAAGCTCCTCAAGGGGCTGGCCCCGTGGCCGAGTGGTTAAGTTCGCGCGCTCCGCTGCAGGCGGCCCAGTGTTTCGTTGGTTCGAATCCTGGGCGCGGACATGGCACTGCTCGTCAGACCACGCTGAGGCAGCATCCCACATGCCACAACTAGAAGAACCCACAACGAAGAATACACAACTATGTACCGGGGGGCTTTGGGGAGAAAAAGGAAAAAATAAAATCTTTAAAAAAATAAAAATAAAAAAATAAGAATTTAAAAAAAAATAAAAATAAAAATAAAGCTCCTCAAGTGGGGTTCCTTTAATCTCAAGACCTATGAACTAAAAAGACACATTATCTGCTCCAAACACATCAAACATGAAATGGTAAAACAAGAGTAGTGTAGCACCTGTAGACATTCTTGTTCAGGAGGCTTAGAGCAGGAGGCAGACAGGAATCACTGATCCATAGTAGTTTGAAATACAGCTGAGCACATGCTGCCAACTCCTTGATTTGAGCTCAGTCCTACTTCTGCCTGGGAGTGTTTTCCTGTGGTTGTTGGCTCTTCTATCTGTGCTCTAAGTTTTTCAATAGCATCACCCTACTTTAAGGTACCCAATTCTGTAATAGTTATTTCTTGCTGCACAATAAATCACCTCAAAACTTAGTGGCTTAAAACAAAAATAATCATTTACTATCTCTCATAGTTTCTGTAGATTATGAATTCCAGAGCAGCTCGACTGGGCAGTTCTAACACTCAGAGGCCCTCATAAGGCTGCAGTCTGATGTTGGCTGGGGTTACAGGCACCTGAAAGCTTGACCAGGACTGGAAGATCTATTTGTAAAGTGGTTCAATCACATGGCTAGCAAGCTGTTTCTTCTCCAAGTGGGCCTCCGCACAGGACTGCTTGGGTATCCTCACAATATAGCAGCCGGCTGTCGCCAGACTGAGGGACCCAAGAGAGCAAGATGAAAGCTGCAGTGCATTTTATGAGTCTGTCTTAAAAATCACACATGATCATTTCCACCATATTTTATTTGTCACACCAGCCAGCCTTCATCCACTTGAAAGGAACTATAGAAAGGCATAAATACTGATGATCTCTGGAAGCTGGCTACCACATATCCCAATTCAAGAGAAAATTTAGTGGGCCTTTTCCCTAAATTGAACTATAACTATACATTTATATTCTATAAACAGGCCTATTAACAAATCAAATTTTTGTATACAACCCCTAGGAACCTTATATCTGGAAAGGGACATTTTGTCCATAACCACATTGAAGCAGCTTGAAGAAACGTAGGCCTCAAGGTCACATGTCATAGGGCAAGCTGGCCACTCAGTGAGGAGTCACAAGGCTGGCATCAGCTTGGGAATTCATTAGAGTCTGGGGTCTGACCATTAGCCTTTAAGATATAGAAATTAAATTTGCCAGCCCATTAAGAGATAATTCACCTTTCTAGGGTTGCTATAGATTGAATGTGTCCTCCCAAAATTCATATGCTGAAACCTAACTCCCAGTGTGACAGTATTTGGAGATGGGGCCTTTGGGAAGTGATTAGGTCATGAAGGTAGAGCCTTTATGAATGGGAATAGTGCTCTTGGAGAGACAGCTCACTTGCCTTTCCACCATGTGAAGTTATAGCAAAAAGATATCAGTCTAGGAACAAGGAAGTCGGCCCTTACCAGATATTGAAACCTGATCTTGGATTTCCCAGCATCCCGAACTGTGAGAAATAAATTGCTGTTGTTTATAAGCTGCTCGGTCTATGGTATTTTGTTATGGCGGCTTGAATGGACTAAGACAAGGGTAGATTTACATTAACCAACCTCCCAAAGACTAATGTGTAGAAAACCACAATGCCAATTTGTCTGTATAAAATGATGTCCCAAACCGTAACAGACTGTGTGTGCTGATGATGGTCCATCCCATAGGTGTATCTGCATGGGAAGTAAAAATATTACTGGAAGAAATATTATCATTGTTGAGCATGGAGTCACATACAGCAGGGGATTTAGTTGGACTGTCTGTCATCAAGCTCTCAGAGCTACGTGCTTTCATTTCCACTTACAGGAACAGACCTGCCACACTGGCAAGCATCCCCACCCCAGGTCAGGTTGCCCTAAACCGTGCTTGGATGGAGCACCACTGGTGCTTGCCTCTGCCCCTCAATCTTTTCAATGTTTCCATGGCTGATCAACTTCCATTACTTTCTTTCTTTATATCTATTACCTTTCATCATATTACAGACAATTTTGCAGCCCTTCAGTCACTCGAAGACAGGAGAATTCACATTTTTTTTTCCACCCCAGCATACCTGAGAGGAATAACACATCCCCGCTGATAACTGTTGCTAAATGATAGTGTGAACTGCAATGGGAGTGGGGCCGGGGTGATTAAAAAGCAAGATGATTTTGTCGTGATCATGCTACAGTGAAAAGCCCACTGCCACCACCATTTTAAGACTTAGATGGTAAGGTAAATTTACATATTTCTAATGTGATTCATTAAATTTGTTTACAGTTTAACTTTCAAAGTTAGTTCCCTATCTTCAAGTTTTAACAGGGTATCTCATTTTTGCCTCCAAATCTTGCGTACATGCCCCAATTTTTGGCTTGATCTTGGAAATAGGCACATATTTTCTTCCATGGAACTGGATTACATAACGGTTGGGTGTACTTGCTTTTAGAGGCAAAAGTCAGCCAGTTGATTTTGTCTCAGGAGCTTCTGATTACTCATTTCACTGACTAACTTACATGTAACCGTTTATATGCAGCTTTTGTGAGCACATTCCTATAACTCACTTACTTATGGGCCGGGGAACTACTGCATTTTCTGCTGTGCTTTCCGATAGAAAGCAAACCAGCCACTCTCCCTCCTCCGGTTTCTAACCAGAGTTTGAAGCCATCCAACTCTCTGTGTTTTCTGGAGTTTCCATTCATCACACTTGGCATTCTTTTCTGCTTCCCAATAGAAAAGTCGAGTATAAGCTCTCCCTGGTCTTACACATTCATGAGAGTTCTGGTATCTTTCAAACATTCAATTTAATTGGTGTTAAAATTGTGAAATTGCAGTAAATTTATGTTAATGCTCTCCCCTCTCTCTTCACTTTTTAAAAAAAATTTAAATGTGTGATCTTTAAAATAAATGAGTATAGTGCTCTGTCATCAGTTGACCACTTCGTCTCTCTAATTACATTATTTTTTTGTCAGGAATAATACACTCCTATTTTGAATAGCAACATAAATAATTTACAATTATGTAACTTAGCTATGAAATTTATATACATTGACCTAACAGCCATTAATAGGAAACTCAAAATTTCAGCCTACTAGGTGTTATTTCATTAGGAAATGACCATTGTGGTTACTTATTTATATATCAGTTTTTATTCTTCCTGGATTTAAGGCATATTTCAAGACACATCTACAGAAGTGCTAAATTCTCCTCCTTGTTGCCAGTACAGGGTGAGGTACTTAACTCCAGGAACTGCTCAGGGATTCCGTCTGCACATTGCAAAGTAGAATAATAAGATCATTAGATATTAATACCATTTTACGTAAATGTATAGCATTCACACTGAATCTCTGTCCAGTCCTCATCCTCACATTGTGAAACTCAGCAAGAGTCAGCTGTGTACACATCTTGCCTGCTCAGAGGGACTCAGCATGCTCTAACGTAGCAGCCTCTCACTGGCATCACAAACAGCAAGGTCAGTTCCAGTTGTTCAAAACCAGATTTGACGTAGGACCTGCTGTACACTGGCTCAGTGGAAATTTCTCAAGGACTGGAAAAGAAGTCCACAACATCACCAGTTGTCAAGAATGGTGACGCCCTTTAAGTTGAATGACTTACATAAAACGTCCATAAAGCAGTAAAAAGTTAAAATTCAGCTAGCCCATTTTGTAGCTCTCCCAGTTCAGTCCTATGAGAATGTCTGTTTTGGCAATCCAAGGCTGAAGTTTCATGATGAGCCTTGTCTAAATGCTGGATTTCACTTATTCTTAGTCTCATTCAAATGTCCAGCTTTTACAAATGAAGTTTGAATTACAATAGCACTCAACCCCCATTTATTAATGCAAGATCTCAGCTCATGACTTTCCCTTCAACATCATCACCAAATTCTTTTGGATTTTTTGATGGAATTTCCAGGGGATCAGGGGCTAATCAGTGTTCAGAATGACTGTGGTGCTGTTTTGCTCTGAGAAAGCACTACCAGCCCTTGGCAATGGCTTCCAGAGCCCTGGTGGGTGTGGGCCAGGGGCAGGGGGGGGCGGGGGGGAGGGGGCAAAGCTCTGTCTTTGGTGGTGGTGGAGGTAGAAGCCTTGTGTGTGTGTGTTGTATGAGTGGTGTGTGTGTGGTATGTGTGTGTGGAGTGTGTGCGTGATGTGGGGGAGAAGGTGGTAGGACGTATGTAGTTCCCTGTTCCCAAACCCCTCCAGCTGCATCACAGCTGCCCCTTGAACCTCTGTGACTTGGATGAAACTGCCACTATCCCTTTCTCTACTGATACTCCAGACCAGTCCCTCAGGTCCAGCTAGAGAAAAAAGCAATGACATTTCTTTAACCCTTTAAGTTCTCATTCCCTTGCCTCCCTCTCAGGTGGCCCTGCACTCCTCCCACAACCAAGTCTCTCCATCCTTTAGCCAAAGAACAAAAGCCCCCATATCTATTGAGGAGGGCTGGGGCAGGGGGCACCTCAACACCAGGTGTGTCTAAATCTCAGTTTTAGTCCAGCTAGGACTTGGTGTTACATCAATCTATCCAATAATAAAGTAATTTAATTCCTCAATAAACAACCTTGAGTGCTTAACATGTGCTCAACAATGAGGATACAATCATAAATAAGATAAATGAGACATGTCTGTGGGCACTGAACTTAGTTTAAAGGGAGATTCACGCAAGGAAGAGGCAATTACAATACCAAGCTGTACACACTTGGTGGGGGGAGGCAGGGTCCTCATGGAGGGACGAGAGACACGTCAACCGTAAGAGGGGCTGCAGCAGAGGCTTCTCAGGGAAGCAAATGCCTGGGCAGAAATCTGATTGGCCAACAAAAATGTAGGAGAGGGCTTCAGAGAGAAGGGCTGGAACATGAAAAGTCTAAATGAATGATAGTAAGCTCAGAGAATAAAGAGTAAAGGAAGAGTATACAAGATAAATCTGGCAAAGAAAATAGGAATTAAGTTAGTTTTCCTCAAAATGTGGTCCAAGGACCCTCCGAAAGAGAATCATCCACTGTAATTGTTAAAAAAAAAGATAATAATAATGCTTTTAGCTATTCTGAAATTCATTTGTTTTGAACCAGGAGCACAAGAATGTACATTTTTAACAAATTTTCTAGATGAATCCTGCCAGAGTAAAGTTGAAGAACCACTGGACTAAATCAAGCAATGCCAGATGAGTCACTTTCAAGAGTGTGGACTTATCCTAAAATAAGCGGGAAGCCTGTTGCGCAATTCAGTGACATGATTAAGATGTGTGTTTTTGACAGCTTGCTATACAAGCAACTTAGAAAATGGACAAGTTGAGCAACAGAGAGACCTCTCTGCCCATTTTTAGCTGTGATCATTAGTTTACAGTCCAAGATTTCAGCATATTTAAATATAGGGATTACCACATTATACACCCAGCTGCAACTCTCTCCAGCCACATTCTCAGTTGATGTCAGCCTGCTTTATGGTGATGGGCTGTCTCATTTGCCCAGAGCTGCAGGATTCCCAGGATGTGAGACTTCAGTGATAAAAACTGAAAAGTCCCAGGAGAGAACTGGGATGAATTGTTCACCCTACTGTTACCAAGAATAATCCCCACAATAATACATCAGGTCGCATAGAGTTCTCAGTATAGTACTTTAAAAAAAGTACTGAGATTGAAAGAATTTTTTTGAAAGTGAAACAAAGAGGATATTAAAGAAACAGAATTAAAACAATCTTTTGTAGTTTAAAAAAATAATCCTAAGCACACTGTTGCTTGAACGCAAATTTAAAACAGAAACAAAAATTCTGGCAGCGCCTTTTAATTTGTAAGAACAGAGGCTCTCAAGCATGGCGTTGCAATCAGGGGAGGGGCGTGTTGCCAGGAAATTGTTTTTTACCACTCATAATTAAAAGACTGAGCTTGTAAATGATTTACTCTTAAAAATACAGAAAATCAAGGTTACCTCGCCTGCATTCTGTTATACCTTCTTCAGCGGGAGAGAAGGTGGTGGCGTTATGGCATACCTGCCCAGAATAACCAACGACCTGAGGCGGCTCAAGAATTCGCTCTGGACAGAGGCATATGTATCATCCACCCTTTCCATACTGAAGAAAACAGATTCAGAGGTACCACTACGGCGGTTACTTTACAAGTCAGCTCACCGTTTCCAGACTTTCAAAAGGAAAGACAGAAGACGAAAAGACACAGAGAAAAATTTAAAATACATTTACTTTAAATGCACAGTTGTTTTGCCTGTCCTGTTGTACCCGAATATTAATACCACAGTTGATCTTAGGTGGTACAAGAATAAAACATTTTAAATTTGAATACTTCAGTAGTGATTTTACTAAGTAATGGGAAAATAAAATCTATACATCAAATGTGTCATTTCATGGATATTGGTGCTTGAGATAAGGTTAAATACAAAAATAAGTCAATTAAAAAGATATTTAGGGTGTTGGGCCCATGGCACAGTGGTTAAGTTCACACGTTCTGTTTCAGCCGCCTGGGGTTCGCCTGTTCACATCCCAGGTGTGGACCTACACACCGCTTGTCAAGCCATGCTGTGGCAGGCGTCCACACATAAAGTAGAGGAAGATGGGCATGGATGTTAGCTCAGGGTTAATCTTCCTCAAAAGAAAAGATATTTAGTAAATAATAGTATAGGTGGTAGACAGAAAAATATGTGAAAGTGGTATAGGAATGACTCAAGTATGGGAAGTATTATACTTGTGTAAGTAAAAGCAGAGAAAAATGGTACATCTTTATCTTACAAAGGTGAATAGCCACAAAAATTCTACATTCCAAAGCTGAATCGCTCAACCTATTGAACACTAGAAACTTCAGGTCATGTATTGCCATGAGTTTCAGTTTTTATCCAAGTTGGATATTTCCAAAACAATTGTACAATTTAAGAAAAGAACAGATCAAAACAAAGAAAGCAAAATATTTAAACAATAGAAATTTCTAATTATGATTTTAACGTCAATCAAATTACAAAGAATCTAATTTTCTTGCAACTGTGTCATGATCAAAATATGTTAGCAGTTCAAATTTTCAACTTGATTACCTAATGGATATTATCCACCCAAATAGGTCAGAAAACAAAATCTTTTAAATCAAAGACAAACAAAACCAGAAAGTCACTTAAAAAATTAAAGCGCTTTGACTATTGTATATACAGCTCATCTCTTCCAAGGACAGTAAGATATAAGAATTTGCTTGGACAATAAAATCCATTGCATTTGTTAACAACTATAATTCAACAACAATATCATTCTTGATATTTCTCCAAGTATCTTATGTTTTACCAAAACTCTGTTGCAAAGTCCCATATTTTAAAAATAATCTTTAAAATGCCTGCTATCAGATTATATTTTCTCTCCTTTACAATCTAATTACTTATCCTGAGACCACATTTTCAGTTGAACTCTCTGCTTTATGATTTTATGGTTGAATAAGCGCAGTTCTCCTGGATTTGAGCAAAATATATCAGACCGGACTTTTATGCTCCAAAATGCATTTTCGTAAGTTAACAGGATTTCTCTTCCTGAAGAAGGTACCATTTCTTAAAAAATAAAATAAAAAACATAATGCATCACAATTCAACCTAGAGTTTATTCTCTAACTGGTCCTGTGTGTTATTATTCAGTCCCAGAAATTATGTTTTCATGGTCTGTAAGAAGTCAGCAGTTAAACTATGATTCTGAATCCCTTATTTGTCAACTTATTTCTAACTAAATAAACTTCAAAGTTCCTGTGGGGTTAGAAGGCTTCTGATACTGGATAATCACATAGAAGGCTCTGAAAGTATCCTTGAGAGGGTCACACACATATCTTCACCATAAATAAAGTCTCCAAGAAACATTCTTATTTCCACTAACTACAACAATCTCTCTTCTAGAAAACAACAGTATGACGTAATAGTGAAGATGCCAAGTGTTGGGAGCAGATGCTTTGATTCGAATTCCATCTCTTCCAATTACTAGCTGCTGACCTCGGGCTATTTACTTAGCTTCTCCTCTCTTTTCCTCATGTGAGGAATAAGGATTATAATAATATCTGCCTCATAAGGTTGTTATTGAGGATTAAAGAGTTAATGCATATAAAGTACCTGGAAGGGTGGCTACTGAATTGTTTACTCAGTAAATTAACTTTTACCCTAATCAGTAGCTCATCGCTCACCACCCTTGTGCAAGCTGCAAAGGACTGAGCTGGAATCACTATTCTCAAAGACCCATTTCCTTGAAAATAGACTGGGAAATACTAACAGGAGACTTTATTTAAGGCAGCCAATGTGCACCAACTGCCTGATGATTAGACCAGATGACCCTGGAGTCTTTCTCAACTTTGAAATTAAATTGCTATGGGGTGTTGTTCAAGGAGGGTGAGAGGGCCATTGTTTAATCCCCACCCCTAACCATTCTTGGTCCCACATCAGCAGTATTGTGCTTGTTAGCAGGATCTGGATCGCAGGACTAGTTATCTTTTGGGGGTGGGAGAAGGAGATACTCAGGAAGGTCCCCAGAAACCAGATTGAAGATTACAGAAACTAAGACTGCACCCATTTCTCAGGAACAAGCAGATCCACATTAGCCAAAATGTGAAAACCAGGAGGACTAAATGGATTGAAATACTAGAGAATTTATTAATATAAATCGTGACATCAATAAGCTGAAGATAATGTGTAGAAATAACGGAACAACTCTTGGTGAGTCATTATTCTTTCATAAACGGGGATAAAAATAGCTAATTTTGAAGATAACTCTGTTCAAGAGCAAGCAACCTCCATCATTTCATATTTCTGTACTGAATTTAGAGAAGACACATGGGGGTTGTTATTTAAATAAAAATAGTAGTTAAAATAAAATTTCAGATGATATTACTAGATTTGTATTAAAGTATCATCAGTACCAAGTACATATTTAGCACTTTGTGCTCTGAAGTGAATTGTTCCCACAAATTTTCATTTCCTCTATTTTTTTACTCTCCAGTCAAATATTACCATACTTCTCAGAACCTTACAATTATAATAACAAGGATCTCCTAATGTTTTCACCATAGACAGGGTCCAAGACAAAGCTAGCCTATGCTGTACTCTAAGGACAGTGGGACATATATTATAGCAAATTCTCATGACTTTTTGACCTTTATTGGAATATAGAGTAAAGAAGCAAAATATTGTCTTCATACTAGTGCCATTGGAAATGAGAACTGTGGCTCCATGGAGCTTTTCCTAGTACGTAAAAATCTTAAACAAAGAAAACAATGTTCTTATACATTCCACACTGACACAACAATAGATAAAAATACTTTTATCCTACAGAGCATTTCAGAGTCTCCAGCCTTTGATTCCGCTGAAACCTAGTCTTGGTATCGAGAGATTTCAGGCTCCTGTGGAAGGGGAGAGAACCAGGTCCATCACTGATTCTGGGTAATCTGGATAATCTTGGATGAGTTTCAAACTATTCGATTTGATATAGGATTGGAATATAGAATTACGCTGCCATTGTTTTTTTTTAAAGCAGCTTTTTAAAAATTAATTGTATGAATTCCCTTCTTATATTTCAGGAAAACTCCAGATCATGCAGCATAAGTGCAAGCTGACTACAGACTGAAGTTCTCATCATGAAATCGTGCTGCATTTTCCTCAGAAAATGAAGTATGGAAGCTGCAATGATACCTGTAAACTATCGAGAGAAAACAGACAAAAACAGGGCTTTGTCCTTGATCGGCTAAATAATTCAAAATAAAGACTCCTTTTCACCTGAAGTAGTGGGGCTAATTAGAGCCTAAAATAGGTTTGGCTTCAGTTATCTAGATAATCTACTTGTTTGTTTATTTAGTCTGAAATTAGAAGCTTAAAAATGAATCAACTTTCAAGTGAAAACAAAAAGACTTTGAAAACTAACTTCCAAAAGAGTTTGAATTTAAAATGACCTCTTTGGGTGGCCTATTTGTAAATATACTAAATAAATATTGGTCTTATTTACTTTAGATTTGCACATCAAAACTTAGAAATATTAGTAAATTCAAGAGCACCTTCCTAACCTACCTATCGCAAATTCACTTCCTTGACCAATTTCACACAAACGCACATACACATGTGCCCCATCCTTCTGCACCTTGGTCCCGTTCTCAGGCAAGTACTAAGAACAACCCGTGCTATGTAGGACTATGAGTCTCCATTTTGTCTGGACATTAGGATCACATGGGGAGCCAACACTCAGGATACACTAAACACCAATTAAATCCAAGTCTCTACAACTGGGACCCAAGCAGCATGTTTGTAAAACTCCCCAGGTGAATCCAATCTACAGTCAAGGTTGAGAGACACTGTTTTAAGAGTTGGATAATTTTCCTACAAAGCAGCCTGGAAAAGACAGATCAAAAGCACCCAACTCTTGGGGCCAGCTCCAATGAACATATATTCAGTATTTCAAGAGATGGGCAGCAATACATATAGTTAAGTAGAAATTGTTAGGCAAAAATTGTCATATATAGAAGGCACTTGAACTGAGATGAAATATATAGATGATGAGAGGAGACGGCAGCCTTTGTCTCTGGACATAGACGTACTTTAAGTGAAGATACGCACAGCTGTGTACCTGGACTCAGAGGTTCTGAGAGGAGGGAGTAAGTGTTCCTTGAGAGAAGAAAAGTCGAAAGAAAAGTGAGAGAGAGGATGAGAGAGCTAATAAACGTGTTGGAGAAACAGCAACTCTAGTCTACAGGATAAGTTGTTGTGTTCCTTCTGCTGGGAATCGTAGCTGCCCCTTCCTCTTTTAGATTTGTTTTACATCATGTTTGTACAGCAAATTTAATTTATAACATGACTAACACTAGTTTGTGGGGATGAGCTCTAAAATCCTCTAACTAATGGCCTCTTTTCTTGATAAGATTTAGCATCTGCTTATCTAACTAACCCGAAGATTGTTGCCCATTTAAAGTAATATAAAGTGGTGCATGGACTTTAGCCAATGAGCAAATTCATCACCAGCAACCTTCTAAAGCTTCGTGTATCCCCTTTCTAGCTCAGTACTAACAATGGGAAATTCTGGATTGAATATTGGTATAAAATACAGATCATGTGTGCTATTTCAAAATGGCTTATTGGGGCCGGCCCTGTAGCCTACTGGTTAAGATCAGTGCACTCTGCTTCCATGGCCCAGGTTTGGTTCCCAGGCACAGCCCTACACCACTCATTGGCGGCCATGCTGTGGTGGCGTCCCACATACAAAAGAGAGGGAGATTGGCACAGATGTTAGCTCAAGGTGACTCTTCCTCAGCAAAAAAAAAAAAAAGAAATTACCTGATTCTTCCTCCTCACTCCCAGTTTTTCCCTTTGATTGGTTGGTCCTTCAGAGTAACTGAACTCAATCACTCTGGGTGTAGAAAATTCAGGAAAGACAAAAGATCTCATATTGTTTCAATTCTTTTTTATTCATTTATTCAATCAATAAATATTGTCTACATATCGACTACGCAAGTCGAGGCTTCACAAGAATTTATTGAAGCATAAGCCTTTCCAGGAGGGCTTTCACAGCATAAAGGAAGGATGGTCAGTTAGGAAGTGCAGAGTGGTATTGGGTGATAAGTACTGAAACTCAGGTACTAGGGGCATGGAGAACTGGTTTCCTTGCAGGCATCAGGGACAGGTTTACAGAACAATCACATTGAGTTCGTCAGGAAGGCGGGGTAGGTGCTCCAAGCAAGAAGCGGGGGTTGGAGTAGCATTCCGAGCAGAGAGAAACTCTGTGGGGCGCGGACACGTGAACAAGGCAGAGAGCCAGGATCCCTAACTAGTTTAGTGTGGCTGGAGGGCAGCACTCAGGGAGTGGGGGGAGGTGAGTGTGCGTGCATGTGTGCATGTGTGTGTGTTGGGGAGTTGAGGTGGGTTGTGGCATATGAAGTTGGAGAAGAAAGCAGGAGGAAGAGGACCCCATGCATCTAAGATGAACTGGACCTGGAATTAACCAGTGAGGTTACTATATAAACTTAGTATGCTTGACAAACTCCAATGACCTTTAAGAAACTAGATTATTGTTAAACATATATCATCTTGACGAATACTTTTGGAATACCTTTCATTTTTAAACAATTTGTTTCTGTCTGTGTGAAATTGTGGCACTAGTGTGGAAAACAAAGACAGAATACTTGACAATTAGAAATTGGGTAATTCTTTTGGTTTTAAATTTGCGATTGAGTTAAAAGGTAGAAATTTGAGTCCTTTTAGATTGTGAATATTGGGTAAACTGACTGTGGTCTCACATCAAAAGTTATTGTCTTAAGTCATGTGGCACACTTTGAGAAGACATAGATAGCAGCACATTTTAACATCCTCCTCAACATAGAGGACACGTCCGTATGGTGGATAAACGATTTGTAGTCTCTGTATTTGCTACATGTGCTGTCACCTCGCTCATGACCTTGCTTCTATTTAGACCATCCTTATCCATTTCCTCCTCCATCCTCCAGCCAGTTTCCTCAATCACTGCCCCGTCACATGTCGCTGGACTCCACCAGCATGTATCATCTGGATCTCTCCCTGCCTCTTGCAAGAGGGACACATGCACGTGTTTGACTCTTCCTTTAAGGCAGGACCTGAATCTATGTTTTAAAAATAGGCATTTATTAAGAGCCTGGTATTATTCACATATATCATCTCATTTAATCCTAACAACAGCCAGTACCATAACTTAGAAGCTGTTATCCAAATATTCAGATGAGGAAATTGAAGCTCAAAAGGTTAAATGACTTCCCAAGATTTTACACCTGAGTCTAGCAAGCATGTGAAGCATCCGAGTCAAATTGGGAAGCAGGCTCTCTTATCCCCACGACTACACACCCATTACTCTTACTGAAAGAAAGAGTCCAGCGCCATGTTTTGTAGAAAATAACTGCACAATAAACATGTGTTTAATAAACAGCTTCTACCTTTTTTGCTATATTTATGTGAATGCATGACTAAATATGCATGAATGCACCTATACTCATTTTCCATGTAGATTTATACAGGTGCGGGGACAATTTCCAACTTACAAACTGGATATGTCCCAAATGTTCAATTGTAAGTCAGTTGTCTGAGATGCAAAACACTTTTTTGTACAGAAACAATGTCATACAAAGAAGATAAGACACCACATGAACCCACTAAACACCTTCTGAACACACAAAGTATCACAAGGCAAGTAGTCACCATCTATGCAGTGTTGCGTTTGAAACTATATGCCTAGTTTTGTTTTCTCCTGAGCCAGGAGCAGGGACATTCCATCATCTGATCTCCCCAGCTTGTGAGGAGGTGAGAAGGAGAAACTTTCCAGATGTGTAGATGCTGCAGATATAATACAGACCATAAATACATGCCACACCATGCATATGACACATTTACCTGTCATGTGACCTCCAAGAGGGCAGAGATTGTTTTGTTCACTGATATGTGCCAAATCCCTAGAATAGGACATGGCGTATGGTAGACTCTTAGTAAATAGTTTTAAATTAAAAAACAAATGTGAACATTTTCCCAAAGAAGATATACAGATGGCCAATAGGCACACGAAAAGATGTTCAACATCACTAATTATTAGGGAAATGCAAATCAAAACTACAATGAGAGATCACCTCATGCCCATCAGAATGGCCATAATTCCAAAGACAAGAAATAACAAGTGTTGGAGAGGATGCAGAGAAAAGGGAACCCTCTCTATGCTGCTGGTGGGAAAGCAAACTGGTGCAGCCACTAAGGAAAACAGTAGAGAGCTTTCTCAAAAAATTAAGAATAGGAATACCATATTATCCAGCTATTTCACTTCCGGGGATTTATCCAAAGAACATGAAAACAGGAATGCCTAAAAATATTTGCACCCCTGTGTTCATTGCAGCATTATTCACAATATCCAAGACTTGGAAGCAACCTAAGTGCCCACTGACAAATAAATGGATAAAGAAGATGTGGTGTGTATACAGAACGGAATACTACTCAGCCATAAAAAAGATGAAATCTTGCCATTTGTGAAAACATGGGTGGACCTTGATAGTATTATGCTAAAAAAGATCAGTTAGATGGAGAAAGTCAAATACCATATGATCTCACTCATAAGTAGATGATAAAAATAACAACAATAATCACATAGATACAGAGATAAGATTGGCGATTACCAGAGGGGAAGAGTGGAGGCACAAGGGAGAAAGGGGTGATAGGGCACATGTGTACAGTGATGGATGGTAATTAGTCTTTGGGTGGTGAGCATGACATAGTCTACACAGAAATCAAAATGTAATGATGTACACCTGAAATTTCTATAATGCTATAAACCAATGTTCCTTAATGAAAAGAAAAAGGAAAAAAGAATACTTTCTGGACCTTTTTAACAGCTTCCTCCCATTTCATACCACCAGGCAAAAAGCACTATCTAAAACACTAGACATGGTAATTTCCAAATGAAGTCATAAAAAATGAAAAGTCTGTCTTTTTGTCTTATACTCAAATTAGAACACAAAAGGCAACATACATTTGGCCCAACAGTGTTCAGACCAACTCACGGCCACACATAATCCTGGAATCCACACCTTAAGTCAAATGGATAGGAGACAAAAACCTAAAAGAGATCCATTAATGTGGCTATAAGAAAGAAAATTGGACACAGGAAACAAATGGTTTTTAAAAATGAGAGGATTTAGTCTAGTTGAGAGCTGACCTAGCACATGCATTAAATCTACGTGTCATCTTTGCACAGAGGTGGCTGACGACCTGAGCTTCAGCTCCAGGGGAGACAGGATAGGGAGTTCTAGACTGAAATGGTGCCAGATGAGAATGGAAAACATTGATTTAAGTTAGTTGGAAGCATATGTTTTGTTGTAGAAAGTGTGGTCTTACAGAGATTTAGGCTACTAAGGTAAATTTCGGAATTTTAAGAACAGCAGAAATGCTCTTTTTTGAATTGTTTAGACACCACACAAGTTAGAGGCAGGGACTAGAGGCAGCGATCTTTCAGGTCACTCACCAGCCCATGAAGCTAGGAATAAAGCCAAGTTTTAATGAAATCTCATACAGCTTTGTTCTTGTTTCCCTGGAATTAATATGCTAAATAAGTGAAAACCTGCATATGTGTGGTGTCTTATCAATACAGAGATCTGAAATAATTTCTCCAGGGAACAAATAGCATTTCACTGAGTTCCTGGGGCAACAGGAAGTGAATACACATAAAAACAATTACCAGATTGAGAAGCCATTCCCCTAACCTCTTGCAAATCCTAAATACTACTTATGATGAGAATGTTCCTGCAATTCTCTAAAACGATGTATTATTTACCTACCAGGGAAAAAAATTAACCATATGTGAGAACAGACTCTCAATTAAAGAATTCCAACTTTTTCTCAGTTTTGTCTTTCATCCTTTGCTACTCTATAGTTGTAAAGAAATTAGTAGAAAATACAACAATGTCATCAGGATAGACCCCTAGCGTGCTTCTGTACTCAGAGTGCCCTGCAATGGGTTGTAAAACTTGAGGTAAATCACAGTGAAAAAAACCTCTTTTCCAATGGTTTTGGATGAAGATAAATTTGGGGAAACTGGTATAATGAAAAGAGCACTGGATCTGGAGTGAAACGTCATAGGGTCAAACGAAGGTCCCTAACACACCAGCAGCATGACTTTGGGTGAGTCACAGTCTCTAGACTTAATCGTCTTCATCTGCGAAATTAAAGGAATATACCAACCAGAATAAAAAGTTATTGCAATAACTTTCAAATAGGTGCGTGGATGCGCCTAGCAGAGAGGGTACTCAATGTCGTTTGAGTATTGTTGCAAATTGGCTATTTTCTTACTTCGAAAAATCACAACCTCCTTTAGCGAGAAAAGTGATAAGCAATCTGTGGTGATTTTGTGGAAGTTTATAGTGATGAGGTCGAGGAAGGAGTCAGTTTTCCAGCTAAGTACTGTATATACCCAAGTTCACGGGTCCCAAGTTCCATGTCTGTCCTCAGGGCCCTCCTGACCATCACCCATCCACCCGGTCCAAGGCAGTCTGGGCTCAGAGAGCACCATCCTGCTGTCTCCACTCCTGGAAACAGCTCTAATCCAGTTCCACCAAGGAGGCCCTAAATTGTCCTGCCTTCCGATGTAACTTTTAATCTTCAAATAAAGTGACCCAAGCCCTGATTCCTGGTGTCTTCTGTCTTGCTCCCCTAAAAAACCTCCAGCACAAAGCTGTTTTGCATAACAGACTTTATGGAAAGTTTGGGGATATTAGGAATAATTACAGCACACAGAGCTGAAAACTTCTGCACATTGAATTTCAGCTACTTTTCCTAGAAATCTCTTGGTCTCTCCTCAGTCTATAAATTTCTCACTGACTATAAGAAGTTAGGTTCTAGTCTGCTGCCAGGTTGCTGGGACCTTTTCTTCCCAAACTTTCCTAGACTTTCTTCTCCTTTCATCTTTCCAGAGCCACATCAGAGAAGCCCTACCTTCCTGCCGAATTAGAGCAGTTGATACTCTATTTCATGCTCTCCCACCTGGACTGACATGAGGGCCTTGGGCCTACTTTTCAGTCAGGAGAGCCATTAAGATATTTTCTTAGGGAAAAAAAATCTCCCTAAGGGGAATTCTCCTGGAACAAACAGCTCAAGCAAGGGTGACGTAAAAAAACAAAATGCTTCTTCCTACTTCCTACACTTTAGAGTAATAGTGTCCTATTATCAGATTTAGGAGACAGGATTCACTGATCAGGCACATCTGCCAGGGGAAAACATCACTGGTGGGAAGAGGAGTAGAAAGGTTGTAGGTAAATGTTTTCTTTAGCTTTTGCTTTTCACAGAAAAGATAACATTTTCCAAGATTTTCCATCACCTCCATATACACTTCAGGTTTATAACTCACAACCTGAGCCTAATCTAGGCAGAATACAGCATTACAGATCCCAGAAAATGGAAGGAGCCATCAAGTGTCCCCAGATAGTAGGGTCCATGCAGCTTCTGAAAGAACCAGATAAGCTGAAGCAGCCCCAGCGCCCTTGGCTCAAAAGCCCTCATGTTTAGAAGCCAAAGTAGAGAGGGGAAAAGCAACGAACAAGGAAAGTTGTGAAGAACTCATTTTATTTCCTACCCTATCAGGAGTCCCGACATGGGAAAGGGAAAGGTTCTACTAAAGTGTAGAAGTTGTCAGTAAAGTTACCTTCATGAAATATACCTAAACCTTGCCAGGTACTTGCTAGGAAAATTTGATCACTTCCTCAGCCCTGGAAATCTGGCCCCTGCTTTTCACATCCACCACCACCTTCCTAGTCCAAGTTTTTATGAACTTTCTCCTGGAGTTCTGCAACCCTCTTCTATCTAATCTACCCACATCCAAACAGGTCTCCCTCCCATCTGTTCTCCAAAGAAGCTAGTGTGATTTTTCCAAATCTTAACTGTGATAATATCAACCCCCCCAACCCCCACCCTACAAGCCACTGCATAAAAACTTCAATGACTTAGTATTCCAGTTACGATAAAGACAAATCACCATAATGTGGAATACAAGTCCGTGGATGGTCTAGCCTTTACCCACCTCTCAGGCCTTGTGCCGCCATGCTCCCCCCAGTCTACTCAGGCTGCGGAGGCCCTTGTTTGGTTCCTCTGATTCTCAGTGCTTCCACCTGCCACAGAGCCCTCTGCTAAGAAACTCTCTTCCCTCGCTCTTTCCCTCGTTAACTCCTGCTCATCCCTCAGATGTCCGCTCGTGAATCACTTTCTCAGAGAAGCCTTCCTTATTCTCCTTGCAGGATCAGATGCTGCTAACATCACAGGTGCAATTTTATGTTTGTTTGAGTGTGTATTTGATAAATATCTAACCCTCCTAAAGACCGTAAGCTTCATGAAGATGAGACTATGTCTGAAAGTTTTACCAATGTGTTCTTCTGTGGAATGAATGAACATCAGCTCATTAATCAACAGACATTTTCTCTGTACCTGAGAAATTAAGAACCTTCTCAATCAATGATCACTTTTCAAATAGCCATAATGTTTTAAAGTTCTATTATGAACGAGTGCTGTTAGTACAGAGATTTGTTATGATCATATTTATTACTATTATTATCACATAACCAGTTTATTGTCAATATCATTGCCTTCATAACTCAGCATTTTGTAACTATTATTACGTTCATTAATTAGATTTTATACTTCCATTATTTATAAAATGTTTTTTGCTAAAACCAAACCCCATCAGAAGGAGCACATACGTACTAAGACCCCAGAAGCACCACGTTGGGGCTACAGGGTCACCTTAGAACTACAGGCTGCCGATGGATCACTTTATTAGTATCTCCATGAGATATACACCATTTGGAAAATTAAGGCCTTGAGAAAGATCAAATCAACATTTATAGCCACTTAAAGAGTAACCTTTTCTAATGATAAACTCATCGCAGTAGATGTGAATGGGACCTTTGAGGTCATTTACCCACGTTCCTTATTTCATACACGATAAAGCTAAGTGTGTACCTCCGTAAGGTCATATAGCCAAGGCAAGTCCTGGATCTATTTTTATTCAGCTCCTCTAAGACTGAATATATATTAAATTAACTCCAAACCTATTAAAACCACAGGTCCTAACTATTCATATCCCACTATCAAAGAGCTAGCCGGGAAGTGAATAATTTCCCAGGTTCTCGGGGCTGGAATTCCATATAAATGGAGGCCCATTTTTGTTATTTAATTACAGTCTACATTTAGAAACTAGTTCTGCTTTGTAATTCTATGCATTAAGAAAAAGACACTTCAAGATCATTTCTATAAGTCACTTTCTCAAAAAAGCCTTCCACCTTGAATAAGAATGCTCTGCCACTATGAAAAGGGTTAAGTTCCCCTTGTGACCAAAGGTCAGCTGCACACCCACCACAGTTCCTGTATCTGCTGTTGTCATCCACATCCAGATGCAGAACTCAATACCTATTTTCTCTCACTCAGAAGAATGCATTCACTCTAATGTCAATGAGCAATGCAGCCTTTACTGAAGAAACTCAAGGGGGAAGAAGATGGTATTCATCCTTACTGATCTCAGCAAACAACTTAAAAACCTCAGCAGAAACGTCTCCTCCCTCTAAGCACCTCCCCAGCCAGCTGCGCCAGAGGTTTTGAGGTTTTATTTTCTCTTTATGGGGTATAACCTACTGTCTCCTCTCCTCCCTTCCAGATTTGCCCTTTCCTCAGGGACACCTTACTCGCGTCCCATCCACGCATCCCCTGTTCTTTTTGGAGCAATGTGTCTGTGTCCTAGCTACTATCTGTAAACTTCCACATCCAACTCACCAAAGTTCACCAAAGGGATGGCAGGATAACAGGACCAACTTTCCTAGAAGATCATTTAGGCCTTTTGTTACTTGAATATATATATTTTTTTCCTTTGTTCTTTTTTTCCCCAAATACATACCTAATTCTCCCCTGGAGAAATTCTGGCAACTGAAATTTTCCTCATCCTAAAGTAAAAAGAAATCTTCTCTAGTGATCTTATCTGATTGTGCTCAGAGCATCCAGCTGTCAGAAAGGAGTTTTCTACAGTATTTTTGTTTTTAATGAAAATTTTTAAAATTTAAAAATTCCTAAGAAGGGAGTCAAAAATAGCAAAAAGTTCTCCAATTTGTTTTTTCCAGGCCTTCAAATTCCTACCGGCCCTTAAAAAAATTCGCCAGGCCTCATAATTAAAGTATGAAAAAGCAATTGCCCCTCTCAGAAATCTTAGTCTTAGGAAACGATCAGAGGTGAAAGTGTAGACACACAGTGCCTGTAATACAGAGGTAGATTCATGTCTCCTTCCCTTAACATGCTTTTTCCTTAATGAAATGATAGTGAAATGGTGAGTCAGTGATCTAACACCCCTTTTGTCAAGGGCACAGGTACCAGCTACCTTTGCCCCATAATGAGGTGACGTTGGATGCCGCTGTCACCAGTGACACCACCGTCAGGCCACCAGAGAGTTCCCCACCAAGCTCTGAGGGGAAAGAGCTCACAAGCAAATGGCACACAGGCCACCTTCTCAGCTCAGGAGTCTGCTCTCATAAATGCTCGTAGAACAAGCAGAGGGAAGAAAACAGATAATATCTAGAAAAAGCTGGAAAACATGTTGTTTGTAAGTCCTCCTCTGAAATATTTCTAAAGTATGAAATTTTTGTTAAAAACACAGGTACCCTGGGGAACTCCTTTCACAAAGATGTAAACGTTGGCAGCAGTGTTACTATTTTCAAAAGTACAGGACAGGTCTTAAGAAGTTGGAAAAACTGTGGGGGAAAAAATGAGTTAGATGAATAAAAGTCACAGATGTTGTTTTATGCTTCTCTTTTTCAAGTGTAATATTAGATTATAAGGGGAAATGAACAAATATTAATAATCTATGAAGTTAAGAATAAGGCTTGTTAATACTTTACCTTCTCGTAGAATAGAATTTTATATTGGACTATATACATGTGGCCAAATTTTCTTTTTAAGATTATTGAGATTTCAAGATATAAATTCTTTTGTGTGTGTCTGCTAATAATAGTTTTATTATGGTACTTTAGATATAAATGAATCTTTTTCTTATTTTTCAATATAGAAAAATATTTTTAAAACTTGTGTTTACTCATTTCTTCAAATTGCATAAGAATAAAAAGTGTAATTTTGAAAATTACAAAAATTGAAATTCCAAATAAAGTAAATATATTGCATTTCTTTATTTACAACTCTCCAAAATAATAATTATATTTTGCATATTTTGAAAAACATTTGTTTCAGTAGTCCCTTATAGTATAACATTACTTCACAGCACTAAAAAACCTGAATGGGCCAAATTCATTAATCAAGCAGAATAGCTAATTGGAAATGAGTCTTAAAGGCTTCAATATTCCACCCTCTGTAGCAGCAGAGTCATTCCTATTTAATTAGGTAAGCCAATGTATTTGCAGAACAATTAAGAATGCAATTTAATGTGAGGGCCTAGTAAACATTTAGGAATTCATTCATCATGATCTCACATTGAGTGAGTTTGTAAAGCAGCATAGAACCAATCACTTTGAACTATAAAATGCAAGGCCTTTTTTTACCCATAGGCCTCATACATTATATGTGCCTTCCATGTTTACGTTGACTCTTTGTGTTTCACTGCCTTTCAAAGCTGGTTTGAGGGTTAGTAAGTTATAGTAGCAATGGCCAGGAGTGACTGACAAGTACTGAGTGGCCGTATGGAGGAAGGTGGAGAAGATAGCAGCAACCCTGGAGCACAGCTATCTGCATGTCCCAGCATCATGCATCTGTAACCCACCTGCTGACCTGGGGCTGGGATTTTCCTTAGGAGAAACAACCACCATGTGACTTGAGTCAAACTATTTAAACTATGTGTTGTTTTAAACCAGGGGAGGGAGTGGGAAACCAGCCGGCTACAAACATCTAATGTGCTGGACTCATTTTGAGACAGATGTTTATGTAAACTCCCAGGCTGAGATGCTGAGTCCTAGGGAATTAACCTGTGATGCCACCTAGCCACTCGTATTGATTAGTCATTATTTTTACCCAAGGAAATCTGAATATGGGTCCAGAGGCCACACACTTTCATACCCTGAGAAAACTCACGTCCCCTTGTTCTCAAATGCTTTCCTGACTCCTATTAGTGTCAGAACATTGTGAATAAGAGTTGTTTTCACATGACAACTGAAATGGACATTTGAAATCAGCTCATGTCTCTGAACCAGATAACAAAGTTAGAATGACAATCCATGAAGGTGGACTTTGAATTTCAATGCAAAATAACTTGATAATGCTGTTAGACAGTAAATACCACAAGTATAGATTATAATGTAGTACCATTCTGGATGAACGGATGTGTTTTATTTTTTTGTTTCTTTATATTAAATTTAGAGGTAAATGACGACAAACTATTTTTAGAAATAAAGAACTAGCTAAGAGGAAGAGAATAAAGACCGAGTAGCTAAAACGTCCTACTTTAACCAACACCAGTGATTAATGACAAATATGTTTAGAGTGTGCTGAATCTTAACCACTAGACTACCAGGGCTGGCTCTGAAAAATATGTTTAGAGAAGAAAGTCTTACGCTTGCCCTTCTTAACACATGTCATACACCCCTAGAGGATCAGTTTGTGACCGGAAACTCTGGGTGTCACTCCTGAAGTTTTGCAAGTCAATTTTAGAAACACTGCCTATTTTACATACTAATAACAGATATTGCTCTAGTATACTTGGAAAGAAACTTAAGGCCGTCAAGGAAAGATAGCTTAAATTGTTTGCTTTACTTCCAACCATTGCTTGTTTGGTTAGGCTGTAGCAAACAATCTAGGACACAGCATGTGTCCAATGGTACAACAGCATTGTACCTTCACATGGCATCATTATCCAGTCTATCAGCAATTAATGACTCATTGTCTACGGTCACACACATAGAGCTGATGCCAACATGGCTACAGACTTTGTATTTCTACATGTATGCATTGGAATGTATGTGTTTGTGTTTACAGAAATGCCTCACTCACTCAAATTGGCCTTATGAAGCAGCCTTGTCTACTTAGAATAAAGTCAGGAACCCAAATAGAAGCCACTAGACTATAAGTTACCTAAGTTCACGGATTTTGTCTTATTGGCCATGGCTGTATCTCCAGAACCCAGGATAGAGTCTGGCGTGTGGTAGGAAAATGCTAAATGTTTGTCAAATAAATGAGTGTTATATTGCCTATGCACGAAATGTCATGCCATCTGCTCGTAAGAGAGCGCCCTAGGCCCAAATCTAGAGATTACTTGTCTTATGCAAGACTCCAGTAAGCTTAGTTTTCTGGTTTCTCAGGCCACCAAAAACAAAAAGAACAAATTACAGGGGCATGAGGGAGTAGTGCTAGAAGCATACTCAATATAATGACAAATGAAAGCTGACGTCTTATATCCAGAGAAAGAGACAGAAAAACTATAAAACTTAGCTGCCAGTCCTCAAAAAACAAAAAACCAAACAAACAAAAAAGAATGTTTATTTAACATTTGAGTTCACTGTTTCAGCACCCATATAATTTTACCAAAAGTATATGTGTGCACACATAATATATATTTATTTTGGTGTGTTTCTGAACATTATATAAATGGAATCATATTTTATGAAGTCTTCTGAGACTGGCTTTATCATTCAAAATTATTTTTGAGATTCATCTATTTTGATATGTCTAGTTTGTTCATTTTTACTATATGTGAACAGACAACAATTTATCCATTCTAATGCCAATAGACATTTAACCATTTCCAATTATTTGCTTTTACAACCAATGTTCCAATGAACATTCTTATACATGTGTGATGCACAAAAATGGTGCAAGAGGTTCCCTAAGGTTTACACCCAGAAGTGGGCCAGCTGGATTGTAGGAAGTGTATGTTTTCAGCTCTCCTAGGTATGACAAAATTGATTCTCTAAATTCTGATACCACTTTATAACCACACGAGCGGTTGAGAGTTCCCATAATTCCACATTCTTGTCAACATTTTGTATTTATCCAATTTTTAATTTACCAGTCTTGTGGGTAAGGCATAGCATCTCATTGTTTTTTGAGTTTTATTTCCTAGGTTATTAAAGATGTTGGGCATCTTTTCATATACATATTAACCATTTTTCTTCCCTCGTTGCAATATGCCTGTTTATGTACTATGTGTACTTTTATATTGAGTTTTTAAACTCACATTGATTGACTCATAGGAGTTCTTTAATATTAATCCTTGGTCACTGATATTGTTTTTACAAACTGTGGCCTTTATTTTCATTTTCAAACGCAGCATTTATTAACAGACGTTGTTAGTTTCTCTAAAGTACGATTTATCTTATGCCTACATTCATGGAATACAATCTTTGTGTCCTGTTTAAGAAATCATTACTTACCTAAAGTCAGTAGATAATTTTTTCTTCTAAATACTTTAGGGTTTTGCCTCTTACATTTAAGACATTGACGATCTAGAGTTGATTTTGATATATGGTATGAGAGACATTTCATAGGACTTTTTAATAAACTTTTATTTTAGAATAGTTTTAAATCTACAGACAGGCTGCGAAGAGAATGCAGAATTCTTCAGTTTCCCCTATTGTTAAAATCTTCAATTTGTAGACTTTTGTCACAGCAAGTGAATCAATGTTGATATTTGTTATTAACTAGAGTTTATATTTCATTCAGACTTATTTATTTTTTATCTGCTGTCCTTTTTCTGTTCCAGAGTCCCCTCCAGGATGCGACATTAACATTGTCTTATTTTCCTCAGGCAACTCTGGACGATGACAGTTTCTCAGAATCTTTGCTTTTGATGAACTCAACAGTTTTGACGGATATTGGGCAAATATTTTGTAGAATGTCTCTTGGTTTGGATTGCTCTAATGTTTTGTTGTGATTAGTCTGGGGTCATGGGTTTTGGCAGGAAGATCACAGAGGTAAAGTGCCATTGTCGTCACATCGTATCGAGAGGACACACTGCTAACACGACTTCTCACTGCTGACAACTTCATCACCTGGCTGAGGTCGTGTTTGTCAGTCTTCTCCACTGGAAAGTTCCTCTTCCTTCATCCTTTCCATACCACACTCATCAGAAGAAAGTCACGGTGGGCAGCCCACACTGAGTAGTGAGCCACACCTCCTCAGTGGAGCAGTAGCTACACAAACTATTTGGATGAGAATGTGTCTACTGTCACCTATTTGTGTATTTATTCAATATTTATATCAGTATGGATTCATGGACATTTTGTTTTATACTTTGAGTGATAATGTAATACTACATTATTAATATTTTTGCTCAAATAATTCCATATTTGGCACTTGGGAGTGCTTTCAGTTAGCTGTGGTTTGGTGTCCGTCATTAATTTTTTTGAAAGTTCTCTGCCTTTATTACTTCAGGTATTTCTTCTGTTCTTTTTTCTCTTTCTGGTATTCCAATCATGCTTATGTCACACCTTCTGATACTGTCCATAGTTCTTGAGGCTTCTATTTTCTGGGGCTTCTTCCCTCATTTTCTCTCCTTATATTTCAGTCATAACCTCTCTCCAAGCTTACTTATTCTTTCCGTAGCTGTATCTTGTATTTCCCTTTGATTCTTCTTATAGTTTCCACCTCTTTGCTTGTATTATCCACCTGCTATTACAAAGTGGGGAGCAGAAGAGAGTTCCATAACCTTCCGACTAAGTCTCAATCCTTTAATGGGCTTGTGTCAGGCCTGTGGCCCTCATCAGTATTTCTGCCCCTCCTCCGGTGCTATCACTTTCTCCTTCAGCCTTACTCCCAGTATTCCCACTTCATTTCTCTGAAGCATTGTCCCTGCTGACTGTTTTCTTTTTTCCCTCATAGGCGACACAGGAAGGCTAGGGAGGTAGGAGTGGGTGTGAATTCTTTCTTCCTGCTGGATCAGTTTCAGAACTGTGCTCTGGCCAAGTCTTTTCACCTGGAGAGGAGGCCTTTGGTGTGGAAGGATTGGGGCAAGTTGTACGATGGTTCGTTTTCCCGTCCTTCTGCCAGGGGCCGTGAGGGGATCTTTCTCAGATAATTACTTTGAGAACCTTGTGGGGTTCCTGGAGGGAAAGTATGCCCATTGCCCCAAGACTGCAGCCACAAAGGAGGTTTTCACTCTCAAGTTAGTCCACACTCAGCCTCCAGCAATTCATTAAATCTACCATTTTAGTATTCCTGCTAGCTCTTGGCTCCTGTGACTTCCGCTCCAGGTGAGCAGATCTAAATGGCTGTGTCTCTTTGGATGCATCCTTGTCTCCAGTTTTCAGGGCAGCTGTTTGCCCAACAACCTCAGGGGTCCATTTCTTTCTTGTTCTAAGGATTGGAGTGACCAGCTCTAAGCGCTTTACACATTATAGCTGAAACCACAAGTCCTCCATAGGTTTTCTTTTTTATTGTGGTAGAACACACATAACATAAAATTTACCATTTTAGCATAAAATTCACTGCTTTTAAGTGTACAGTACAGTAGAGTTAACTATATGCACATTGATGTGCAACAGATTTCTAGAACTATTTCATCTCACAAAACTAAAGTTCTACAACCATTGAACAACAACTGCCCTTTTCCCTCACCCCAGCCCCTGACAAGCACCCTTCTACTTTATGTTTCTAGGAGTTTGACTACTTTAGAGACCTCATATAAGTGGAATCATGCAGTGTTTGTCTTTTTGTGACTGGCTTATTTCACTTAGCATAATGTCCTCAAGGTTCATCCACATTGCAGCATATGACAGGATTTCCTTCTTTCTTAGTGTTGAAGAATATTCCACTGTATGTATAGACGAC
This sequence comes from Equus quagga, assembly GCF_021613505.1. NCBI lineage: Eukaryota > Metazoa > Chordata > Mammalia > Perissodactyla > Equidae > Equus > Equus quagga. The sequence continues at coordinate 25,299,655 of NC_060274.1, forward strand.
ATTTTCTTTATCCATTCACCTGTCAATGGACAGTTAGGTTTCTTCTACCTGTTTGCTATTGTGAATAATGCCCACAGTGAACATAGGTGTGCAAGTGTCTCTTCAAGGTCTCATCTCCAATTCTTTTGGATATATACACAGAAACGGGATTACTGGACATATGGTAATTCAATTTTTAATTTTTTGAGGAAATTCTATACTGTTTACCATAGTGGCTGCATCATTTTACATTCTCACCACCAGTGCACAAGTGTTCCAATTTCTCCACGTCCTCACCAATACCTGTAAGTTTCTGTTTTTATGATTGTGGCCATCCTAACAGGTATGAGATGATATATCATTGTGGTTTTGATCTGCATTTCTCTGATGATTAGTGATGTGAGCATCTTTTCAAATGCTTATTGGCCATTTGTCTATCCTCTTTGGAGAAATGTGTATTCAAGTCCTTTGCCCATTTTTTAATTGGACTGTTAGGAATTTTTGTTGTTCTTGTTAAATTGAAGGAGTTCTTTCTATTTTCTGGATACTAACCCCTTATCAGATATATAGTTTGCAAATATTTTCTCCCAATCCATAGGTTGCTTTTTCACTCTGTTGATTGTTTCCTTTGCTGTGCAGAAGTTTCATAGTTTGAGGTAGTCTCATTTGTCTATTTTTACTTTTGTTGCTGGAGTTTTGGGTGTCATATCCATAAAATCATTGCCAAATCCAATGTCATGAAGTTTTCCCCTATGTGTTCTCCTAAGAGTTTTATAGTTTCAGGTCTTGTATTTAGATCTTTAATCCATTTTGAGGTAGTTTTTATTTCTGTTGTAACATAAGGGTCCAACTTTATTCTTTTGCATGTGGATATCCAGTTTTCCCAAAACCACTTGTTGAAGAGATTATCCTTTTCTCATTGAGTAGCCTTGGCACCCATGTCAAAGACCATTTGATTATATGTGTGAGAGTTTATTGCTGGGCTCTCTATTCTGTTCGATTCATCTGTATATCTGTCTTTATGCCAGTACCACATTGTTTTGATTACTATAGTTTTGTAATAACTTTTAAAATCAGGAAGTGTGAGTTGTGTCTATCTCTCTCAAGATTGTTTTCACTATTCAGGGTTTCTTGAAATTTCATATTAATTTTTGGATTTTTTTTCTTCTATTTCTCAAAGAATGCTATTGGGATTTGAAAGGCATTGCTTAAATCTGTAGCTCACTTTGAGTAGTATGGACATTTTAACAATATTAAGTCTTCCAATCTATGAACATGAGATTTTCTTCCATTTATTTGTGTCTTCCTCAATCTCTTTCAGCAGCATTTTGTAGTTTTCAATGTGCAAGTCTTTTGCCTCTTTGGTTAAGTTTATTCCTAAGTATTTTAGTCTCTTTAATGTTATTATAAATGAATAGTTTTCTTAATTTCCTTTTTGGATTGTTTATTGTTAGTATATGGAAGCACAACTGATTTTCGTGTGTTGGATTTATATCCTGCAACTTTGCTGAATTTGTTTACTAGTTCTAACAGTTTCTTTGTGTGTGTGGAGTCTTTAGGGTTTTCTGCATACAAGATTACATTGTTTGCAAACAGAAATAATTTTACTTCTTCCCTTCCAATTTTGAGGCCTTTTATTTCTTTTCTTTGCCAGATTTCTCTGGCTAGGACTTACAGTACTATGTTGAATAGAAGTGGTGAGACTGGGCATCCCTGCCTTGCTTCTCATCTTAGAGGGAAATCTTTCAGTTTTTCACCATTGAGTATCATGTTAGCTGTGGGCTTTTCATATGTGACCTTTATCATATTGAGGTAATTCCTTTCTATTCCTAGTTTGTTGTGTTTTTCAATCATGAAAGATGTTGAATTTTGTCAACTGCCTTTTCTGCATCAATTGAGATGATCATGTGGTTTTTGTCCTTCATTCTGTTAATGTTCTGTATTGATCAAGTTTTGTATGTTGAACCATCCTTGCATTCCAGTGATAAATCCTGCCTGGTCAACATATGATCCTTTCAATGTACTGTTGAATTTGGTTTGCTAATATTTTGATGAGGATTTTTACATCAATATTCATCAGGGATTTTGCTCTATAATTTTCTTTTCTTCTAATGTCTTTCTCTGACTTTGGTATCACAATAATGCTGGCCTCGTGGAACGAGTTTAGAAGTGTTTTCTCCTCTTCAATTTTTGGAAGAGTTTGAAAAGGATTGGTGCTAATTCTTTAAATGTTTGGTAGAATTCCCCAGTGAAGCCATCTGGCTCTGGGCTTTTATTTGTTGGGAAGTTTTTGATTGCTGATTCAATCTCCTTACCAGTTAAAGGTCAGTGCAGGTATTGTATTTCTTCATGATTCGGTCTTCATAGATTGTACGTTTCTAGAAATTTATCCATTTCTTCTAGGCTATTCAATTTCTTAGTTTACCTTCATAGGTTTTTAAAACTAATATTCTGCTACTGGCAATATATGAAACTGTTTTTACCATGGCTTTCTCATCACCATTTTATTTTTTTTATAATTTGATAAAATTAAATAGGTGAGATAATTGTACTTTGTGGTCCTGTTTGGAGTAAGCAATGAACAGATAGAAACTACATGGTGAGATCCTGGAAAAGAGATAACGATTTGCAGGCTAGATAGGCTCTTGACACCATCATGGTTGACTGGGAAACCATGGACATAAGAAGGGGAAACAGAGAGCCCAGCTAGAAATGAAAATTAATGAATGTGCACTACAAATAAGAGAGGCAGTTGGAAATTTGAGAATTGAAAATATAATAATCAAAATGAAAAATACCTAAGATGGGCTCAACAGCAGATTGGAGGTGACAGAACAAAAGATCAGCAAACTGGAAGATAGATTAACAGTTACTATTCAATCTAAAGAATAGATTAAAAAATTGACTGAAGAAAAATGAATAGAGCCTCAAAGACTGGTTGGTAATGCCAAGCATAACAGTATTCACGTAATGGAATTCTTACAAGCATAGGAGAGAAAGAAAAAGGCAGAGATCTCTATTAAAATTAAAGCTGGTTTATTGAAGAAATTGACAAGCTGATCCTAAAAATTATACGGAAGTGCAAAGAAGCTAGAATTACCAAATCAGTTTTTAAGAAAGCAAAATTGGAGAACTTACATTTATTTTAAAACTTTCAGTAGAGCTACAGTAATCAAGACAGTGTAGTATTGGCCTAAGGACAGACGTGTCAATCAATGCAACTGATAGACAGTCCAGAAATAAACTCTTACTTTAATAGTCCACCTATCTAAGACAAAGATACCAAGACAACTCGATAAATAAGGGGCAGTCTTTTCAACAAATGCTGTTGCAACATATGGATATCCATGTTAAAAAATGAACATAGACTATTTACTCACCTGATGTACAAAAATTAACTCAAAATATAAGAGCTAAAACTATAAATCTCTTAGAATAAAACAGTAGGTAATCTTTGTGATCTTTTGTTAGACAAAGATTTTTTAGATGTGGCACCAAAAGCATGATCCGTAAAAGAAAAATATAATAAATTGTAACATTAACACTAAAAGCTTTGTTTTCAAAAGACACCATCAAGGAAATGAAAAAACAAGGCACAGACTATGAAAAAATATTCGTAAATCATGTATTCTATCAAAGATTTGTACACAGAATACATAGAGAACTCTTCCAACTCAATAATACAAAGAGAAAAAAATCAAAAAGAAAATTGAAAAAATTTGAATAGATATTTTAACAAAGAAGATATTCAAATGGATAATTGCTCATGAAAAGAAGTCCAACATCATTAGTCATTAGGGAAATGCAAATTAAAACCACAATGGATTATACTACACATTTACTAGAATGGCTATTATCCAACAGACTGATAACATTGATAAGGACGTGAAAAAATAGGATTCCACATAGACTGAAAATGTAAAAAGGCATAGACACTTCAGAAAATAGTTTGGTATTTTCTTAAATAGTTAAACACACTTAAACAATCTAGCACTTCTACTCCTGGATAGATAGATATTAAAGGATATCAAAAACATGTGTCCACACCAATAATTGTATGTCAATGTTCATAGCAGCACTATTGGTAATAGCCCGAAACTAGAAACAATCCAAATGCTCATTGTTCTGTGAGTTATTGTTTACCTCAATAACACTATATGTGTATATAAGAATATTCATATTTTATTATTGACCTTTCTCATCACATTATCTCAAGGTCAATCAAAGAAATTCTCTCTTAGGTCCTCCAATTTTCAACATTTCCCACAGTCCTACAGTTCCAATTCTATCTCTCAAGCACCTTGAAAGAATCATAACATTATCACCGTACCCCTTCATTTCTCTACTGGCTGATCCACGCATCCATTTTAAAGTTGAGGCATTTCTCTTTGCAGAAGAAAAAGAGGACTCAAACACCAATTTGAGTATTAATATTTTTTCATGTACTTCTGATATTTGTAGTGTAGGAGGCTATTATCGCAGATTTGATAAGGTCCTGAAGAAGGGTTACCTACTCTAACCTCAAACATAAACACTGTCAGTGAGTCTCCAGGGTTACATTAAACCTCCAGTCTAGCTGACTGTGTACCTCTTGCCCTTAACTAATGCTGCCAACCCTCACTCCACTTCCTCCTTCTTATGTTTTGCTATTGTCCCACTTGTATTCTCCCACGTCACAAGGGAGATGACAGAGGAAATGTTTACCCAGAAACCTACACGTATATACCTTCAGAACCTGCAAATAGTAGAAAATACCTCTGAGCTCTTATTTTTTTAAATACAATTACATTTAAGTATAAACTATAGCTGTTTTTCTCTTGGCCAAATATTAACCTATGTGGATAAATTAATGATTCAAAGTGCTTTCCAAACACCACAAACTGATCACAACTTCAGTGAGAATTAAGAAAGACTAGGATACAGACTGAGTGGTGAACACAACGTAGTTTACCCATAAATTGAAATATAATGATGTACACCTGAAATTTATATAATGTTATAAAGCAAAGTTACCTCAATACAAAATTAAACAAAAAAAAGGACTAGGATGATATTTTACAAATTTACATATTTATAATATTTTATTACTTACAAAGCAATTTCTCATGTAATTTTATTAATTTTTATTGAGTCTTATGAAGTGGGTGTCATTAGCCCTGTTTTACAGATTCTAGGAATAATAAATTTAACCATCATTCAAAGATGCACAGAAGTAAATGGTAGACTTGTCCTCTAACTCCAAATTCACTCTTCTTCAAATAAAATCATTAAATTGATTCAGTGTTTCTCATTGGAAAATTGGGTAAATAGTAATGGCGCACGTCTCGACTGTAAGTGGGAAGCAGGCTGAACTATTCCTGCTCTGCACCCAACGCCGACTCTGAGGGCAGGGGGCCTCTGAGTCCTGGGACCTGGTGGAAGCTGTGTTTGTAATCAGGCACCACAGCGTGACCAACAGAGACCCAGTGGTACCTCATCACTCCAAGTCGGTAGTGTTAACCAAATAGTATTGTTTTGGTGGATCTGTGAATATTTTTTTCTAACATAAAAATAAAGCACTATTATAAACCCAAGAGGCCTTTTAGGAATGCTGTTTATCTCCAAACTAATGAATTTAAAGGTGAAATTTAGCATGTACTGTACCTTCTCATTAAAAACAAATACAAGTCACTCTTCTAACTGAGAAAATAATCAGCAAACTTAGTAATCACAACCTGCTATGGGCTATTATTTGTTTGTATTAATATTTTAGTGTTCTTTAGAAATGCTTCCCATCAATACATAAGTGATTATTTGATAAGTACATATAGTTTTATAGCTCTTCTTCAGGTGTACGGCCAGGACACTTCTCCAGCTGTGCTTTGCAAGGACCTGTAACAATCCAGTATTCAGTTTCATCCTTTTTTTTTTCTTTTCTGATTTTGTTGTATTTATTTATTTATTTTTACATTTACTTATTTTCAGATGTACATCATAATATATTTCAAATTCTGTGCAGATTACATCATGTTCACCACCCAAAAACTAACGGTTTCGTTCTTTCAATAGGAACGGCCACGTCAGAGCGCAGCCAGAGACATAGACATTCTCTGTGATTAGGAAACTCTGGGTCAGGAAGTCAGTTATTTGCTAAGTGCTTATATTTCTCAGAAGAGGAATGGATTATTAAAGTTCTCACATGACAGTTAAAATTAAGGAATGATGCGTTACTTAAGCTAGCAAATGATTATTCTATAAAATAAAAATCAAAGTGAGCCCTTGAATAATGAAGTGAAAACCAGTTTTCCTTGCCCTGGACATTATTTTAATCATTTACTTTGTTTACTTATTGTTATTATTAATAGCTCTATTAATTGTGTGATTGATATGTGTCAAACATTTTACTATGCTTTTCACATGTATTATTTCACGTGAACTAATCTTTCTTATGAAAGGTTATGAAGGTGTGTTGATCTCCATTTTAAATATGTTACCTAAGTTTGAGGAGGGGAGGCTTGTCCAAAATTACATGACCAGTAAAGTCAGAATTGGAATTCAGGTGTTGCAGATTCCAAAAAACTCCTAGCTAATAACTTATAATATAACAAACACAAGATTTTAAAACACCACACACACCTATGTGCACATGGATGCATGCATGTCTCATACACATACATTTGTGCACAGTGTGTGCACACATATCTAAACAACACATAAGCATCATTGTAATGTACGTGAAATGCCTTTTCTTCTTGGTGTTTTATTCCCCAAACAGGCATAGCTGTTTTAGAATTATAATGGCTTTGCTCTATGAGAGCCATGGTACAAGGGATTTCCAAACCTTGAGAGGAGTTGTTTCATCCCACAGAGACCATATGATGCCTGTTATGAACGTTTAAGATAGAGTGCACGGTCTATCGAGTCAACTCTCATCTACTTCAGTGACAGATTATTTTTCTTCCAGGACTAGTGGCTTGAATATATCAGCTACCAAAAGAAGGGACGTTTTTCCTGGAGTTCAAACATACACAAAAAATCATGATGATACCACAAAACAGAATGTAAGTAGCATTAAAAGTCTAACTTGAACCCACAGAAGCAAAGAAATGTAGCATTTTGCCAAACAATCAGTGAGCATCAGAGTCATTAATTCACGCTAGATAATATCAGCTACATAAAACTCACACAAACTCACATTTATTGGGTATTACTATGTGCCAGAGACTATGTTAAATGTTTTACATCAATTATCACATTTACTCTTCACCACAACTCTCTGAGATAGAAGTGATTATTTCCTTTTCCAATATGCTGAAACTGAAGCGAAGAAAGGTCAAATTAAGTTGCTCAAAGGCACTGAGCTTCAAAGAGACAGAGCTGGGATTCCAACTCTGATTCAGACACTGAGCTCACAACATCTACAGATATGTGCACGTATAATGTATTTGCATTAGATCTCAGAAAGCAAATTTAGCACCAGGGAAATTCAAATTTACAAGGGGGCAAACATCAGAACTTCCAGAAGTCAATTTGTTTGATAAAATATGCAAAAGATGATATCCATTCATCAGACATATTTAGGCCTCTAAAAAATCTTTTCTAGACTCTCACTTGGAATAACATTTCTCTATTTCTGCTTGAGGCTCTCGCTGAGATCAACACAGCAGGGGGAAACATTTGAAAAGGGTAAAAGAAGTGCATTTTCTAATACACTTTCACCCTTTTCTAATGGAAAGCCATTTGTGTCCTAGATTTGTTCTGGCAAACAGCTCTCTCCACTTGTGCCAACTCTAACTAACCCAGGCACCTTGAGAGCAATCCTGAGGTCTGCCCAGAGAGCAGTGACTGATTAGCATGGTCTGTCAGGGCAGGGGTGTGGCTGCTTGACTTGTATTTGACAACCCTCCCTGCCTTAGACAAATAAATCCACCCACCTGAAATACACTCCAAAGTACTTTACCTACAAGCAGGCAAGGTGCAAAGGAAGGAAGGAAAGGAGGGAGGAAGAGAGGATGGGAGAGAGAAGAGAGGGAGGAAGGGAGGCAAGGAGGGAGGGAGGAGGGGAGAGGGAAGGAGGACGAGAGGAGGAAGAAGAGAGGAAGGAAAGTCTTGGGATGACTATCTTGACACTTGGAGCAGATTTTAACCTGAAATGTCCACACTGACTAAGCTACATGGATAAGATTGATTTAATAATTGTTGAACTGTCCGCACATTTTGTTTTTCTATCTACCTGACTATCGAAAGTCCCACTCCTGGCCCTTGCCACGATAACTTTGTTCAGGCTGTCTTTCTGCACTGTATTTCCCGTCGACCTTTCCTCCATCCAGCCGCAGTCTCCCCATTCAATCCTGCCTCCTCAGTGAATCCTGGCGCAGGTGCTCTGGGGGGAAAATCGTGGAGGGTCTCTCTCAAGTGGCCCCGGAGGGGCTTCCTCCTTGTTGACTTCACCACAATCCCCAGGGGGCCTTACAGCTCCACAGACTGAACTCAGAAGGTCAACTAGCTGGTTAGAGACAGAACTGGGTATTTCAACTCCACTTTCCCACATTTCAATTGTACCAGACTATTGTCTCCTAATCAGCCAAATATAATCCTTTACTAGCAACTGGAATACTGGCTTTCAGTCTCTAAACAAATCCCTTTAATTTCTCTCTCTTGGTATTCACTGGCTCTTTCTTGTGAATACATCGTCTTCCTGGTGAGACTGGAAACGTCTGTGGGCTGAATTCTTGTAGGAACAGTGTGGCGTAAGGGAAGGAAAACAAGGTTAGCCATCATAAGATGTAGCTTCTGCTTCCAGCTCTGCCACATTCTAGCCGTGGAACCTCGGTTAAGTCATTTCTCTGAAACTGAGTTTCCTCATCCATAAAAAGGGATGAATAATTACCTTGTCTATTGCCCAGGACTGTTATAAGGACCAGTAAGGTGTTGTATTGGCAAACAGCTTGTAATGTATTAAATACTAGGCTCAGTGAGGCAATCTCATGTTCCCTTTCTGCCCTCCTCAGCCTCATTCTCACTGAAGGGGCAGACTGCAGCATCCTGGAGCTGCGCCCTTTCGACTCCTAAGGACTGTTCCCACACGTTAGCCCTGAGCAGCCTGGGCTTTGCCTGGGGCCCAGTCCCAGTGTCCTCACCCACCAAAACTCTTCACAACATAAATACGACCTTTGATGCAATATCTGCGAGGGGTTTATTTTGTTTTCTGGTCTTTGTCGATGTTTACGTTCAGAAAGAAGGATCGTTTTAACACTTACTTAATACCACGTGGCATGTGATGAAACTGCATCACTGCCGTTTATGAGTTTATTCCAAAGAAAATGCAGTTCTCTACCTGCCAACATCTGAAAGCTATAAATAGTGAGAAAAATAGAGAAGCCTTAAAAGTTCATTGAAACGTATTGGATTTGGAGAGTTTTTTGGATGACCAGAGTGGAAAAATATTTTGCTAAAAAATAGGGAGTGTTGCTCCTCCTGCCATGCAGGCAGACGGTTGAGTTCGTATTTACCCAGCCTGTGGCGAGGGAACACTCAGCTGTTTATTTCAGTGGAGGGGATGTTGGGAGACGCTGTTTGTCTAGTCAGAAATGCCCTTTGAAACTGCAAGGTTACCTGTGACCAATTTTCCACTAAATTATCTTTGGACTTTATGGAAGTGATCCAGCCTTAACCAAACCCACTCGGTCTCCTATATAACCACGTCACAGAATCCTTACCAAAAGTCTCCCCGCTTTGGTCCACGTGACAGCTTCTGATTATTCAGCCAAAGCTGAACTTGAGACTTAAATGTGAGTTCTGCATAAGTAGATTGAGTTTTATTTAATGTAGGAAATAACTATCACTTATTAAGTAAAATGGACTGATATTTAACCAGTCATTTTCAAACATCTCTTCCCCTCACTCTATGGTAGAATAAATAACACATACTACTGACCATTAATCGTTGTGGCTGCCTTTATTTCATGAAGCAATTTATGTCTTATTTCACTTCTTATTTGAAAACACAGCTAAGGTTTTTAATAACTACTCTCATTGCCAACTGCCATGGTGAATACTTGAAAGATGTATTATTTTTCAATCTCAAGCATTTCAAATTTTATGCTCTTTTGATAGAATGGTGGGAATAAAGTGCAAAAATATGTTTCCTAGATGGTGGTTATGTCATGGTGACTATTTGTCTTTTATTTTTATTTTTTATTAAGGAAGATTAGCTCTGAGCTAACATCTACTGCCAATCCTCCTCTTTTTGCTGAGGAAGATTGGCCCTGAGCTAACATCCATGCCCATCTGCCTCTACTTTTTATATGTGGGACGCCTGCCACAGCATGGCTTGATAAACGGGGCGTAGGTCTGCACCTGGGATCTGAACCGGTGAACCCCAGGCCAGCGAAGCAGAACATGGGAAGTTCACCACCGTGCCACCAGGCTGGTCCCATGATGACTACTTGTTAGTCAGCCTTGTTTATTTCCATTGGCTTTAATTTTCATGTGTAATCCCACAGCTTGTGGGGGTTTTATGGTCATTAGACCAGGCTGCTCACTTTGAAAGACAGCTCTTCTGAGCCTGGCAAGATGAAGAGCTCGGACTCTGTCTCCACAATAGTTCATAAATGTTTGACCAGCATAAAAATCAAGCATAAAGATTTGTGGAGCAGAGCTTTGATTTGTGGATTTTCACTCATTGTTTTGCTTCTTTCCCTATTTATTTCCACATCCTTGTTTCTGCGTCATTAACCATTCAATCTTCTCAAAAATCCTGTTAACAGTTATCACGACACCATTTTATAGATAATAAAGTTGCAGTCAGGGGAAATAAGATCCTAGCATAGTAAGTTGCATGGCCAGGTTTTGCTTGCACAGAGTTCGCCTTCCATGCCCAGGCTGTGTCTGCTGGCCTCAGAGTCTCATGAGGGCTAGAATCTGCAGCCCAAGCCCCCTTTCAATCAACAAATAAATCAAAGATAAAGGCCCCCATGTTAGGCTGTCAAGAAGTCAGTTTGCCAAAACCTTAACATCCTCCTTAGCTTGCTTGATCTCATACAGCAGTCCTTCTTGAGCTCGCTGCTGCAGCAACATAATTTAAACATGCCAGAGTTCCAAGTTCCACGATTTGACTGGGCTGAAGCCCATGTAGGATGGACTCTTCTTGTGCACGTCCCAAGAGCCGTGTCTAACTTACGCCATACCCAAGGATCAAGGCATCCTGACTAAGACTACTGCCTGGCAACTAACGCACAGGGAAACCACTACTTGGGATTAACCCAAGAGGAAGAATGAGAATCCACACAAAATGGAGATGGCGTGCAAATAAGTGAAATTTGGAGACCCTATTAGAACAGCACTGAATCATGTTTCTTTACTTCTAGTTTATTGTTCAATTGTCTCCCATTAGTTTCTTACTAAAACTTTCATACTATGTGTTTCAGTATTAAAAAGAGTGATCTTTAAACACTTAATCTTAAGATTTTTCTAGACACTTCCTACTGGAAGTTTTTTAATTACAATTTCTCCAACTATGTCAAAATAACAATAATGATAAGTAATGGTACTACTATCCAGGTGTCAGCCACCTATTTCTTCACCTTTGAATGTCAATGTGAGGAATTAAACAAAAGCCAAATGTACTACCAGAAGGCCATTGTTGCCTAAGTCATGGAAAGGAAAGGAAAGTGAGGAAATGAGTACAGAATCACAGTTTTGGAAAGGAGCATCACCTAACAGAAAGTTTTGGACTTTGGGGCCAAATAGATCCAAGCTTAAGTCCCAGCTCAGAAACATAAGGTCTGGGCTGTTCAGCAAATTTCTTAACCTGTCTGAGCATTAGTTTCTTCATGAATAAAAAATAATAACCATCCCATGGAGATCTTATGAGTAATGAACAAGTAGGGAAACTGACAGGTTTCATAACCACAACTTCTAGCCTAGAATGAAACACTAGACATCATCTTGGCCGACTCCCGACCCAGGGTAGGAATCCTCTCTCCAGCACCTCTGTCAGCGAAAGGCCACGTATGATTGAGAGCTTACAGTCTAACAAAATGGCCTTCTTTCTTGGCTATACTTATTAGAAATGCAATCTTAAAATTAAACCAAAGTCTATTTTACCCTAATTTCAAAATAAGCTTCTTAAAATGTGAGACTTTGTGCCTCCATTCTGGAGGCTGGGGTCCATGTCCCAGATGCCATTGTGCTGTGACCCACAGTCAGCTCAGCTCAGCTCCTGAGTCTCTCCTCACTTGAACAGCTCACAGACCATCCCTCTTGCATCCTGTAAGTGTGCAGCCGATTTGTATAATTTTATTTTCTACTTAGGAAAGCCATGTGTTATCAAGGCAGCATAGTTTGAAAAACACAGGAAAAAAAGCCTAAAATTTCACTACCACTATTAACATTTTGGTGTATGTCCATCCACTACTTTTTGTCCATGCATGAATATATATTTTTCATTAAAATAGTACCATGCTACAGACATCATTTTGTACTTTCTTATTCTGTTCAATTAATTAAAATACAGAGACATTAGATCTCAGGGCCCTTCACTCTCCAGGACAATGTGACAGAGACTGACTGACTGGGAGTGAATGAATTAGACACCCCTGCATAATCAAATCTGATTATACAGACCTGTAAATTTAGCATTCAGTCTTCCAACGATGAATCTTCATTATAATTTGTGATCATAAGAGTGCTTTTGGATCTTAGAAAATATTGGGAGTTGTTTAGGTTTATCTAAATGAATAGTCAAAGAGGCATAATCCCATGTTTACCTATACCAGTCATTAGAAATCATAAAAGGCCGTCCTATTCTATACTGAAATCCATAGATACTGAGTCTTTATGCTATACCTAGAAATTCTTGTCTAATATCTCTATCCATAAAAGGGAATTAGGTTATCTTTGTAATCTCGGGGATTGTCAATACTCCTTGGCTGTTTGTTTATTCACAGTAAGACAAGGCAATGCGGATAATCAGGACCAAGAACACTACTCAACCTGGGGAGGGTCTGGCTGTCAGAAGAGGTTCAGCAGGGCAGAGGAGGTGTGGTGTCCAAGACATGCAACACCTCGAATCCTCGTTCAGACAAAGCCACTGAGCACTTTGGGAAAAAAGACTCTGAGAATCATCTCTGTGTTCTCATGGCCTTTCTCAGAGACTAGCATATCATAATAACCCCACCTAGGAGTTATTGTGTGGTTTTTCTATTTCCTGCTCTGCTCTAGACACTTTACCTATGAAATTTCATTCAACTCTCACAAAATCTCGATGAGATGGGAATTGCTAATCACATTGTAAAGATAAGGGACTAAAGCCCACGGAGGTAATTAATCCATGGCCATGTAGTCTAAGTACAGAACAAAGATTCATTCATTCATTCATTCATTCAAACATTTATGGAGCATCTACCATACACCAGGAACTGTCCAGGTGCTGGGAATAGGGTCCCTGCTCTCATGCAGCTTACATTCTGAGGGGTCAAGGAAAGGGAAATAAACAAGAAAACCAAGTAAATACACAGGTAATTATAGAGTATTACGTGCCAGGTAGACGAAGCAGCGTGCTATCGACAGAGACTGACTGGAGGGCGGAAGAGGGCTGATTGTGTCAAGGAAGTCAGGAAAGCTTCTCCCGAAACTTGCATGAAGAGAAAGATCCAGAAACATGAAGATCTTAGGGAAGAGAGCAAGCAGTTCAAAGGCCCCGAGGCAGGAACTAGCTTGGCTTGTTTAAGAACAAAGGTGGGCAGTGGCCAGATTATGTTGGTCTTTGCAGGCCATGATAAAGAGTTGAGATTTTATTCTAAGTGTGATGAAAAATCTACAAAATTTGAAGCAAGACAAAGATATGATCTGATTTTCATTTTTTAGAGATAAAAATCTGAGTCAGTGTGACTCTGAAGCATGGGCTTCAGAGTAATGTGTTTCAAAGAGCTGTGTCTAATTAGTATAGAATAAAGGAGTAACAACGACATGGTTCAAGAAGCAGCAATGATCCTAATGGAGGAGAACGTGAGTATCCAAAACAGGTGTAGTCCATAAAGCAGTCTGAGGGTAGACAGCTGAGAGGCTGCCTGCTCCTACCCATCCCTCAAGGACGCAGATCCTAAGAATCCACTGACAAAAGCAAGCCAGAAGTCAGTTCTTGGATGGACTAAAGCCCTAGGAAGATTCTCATAACAGGAACAAGGAAAAGTGGCTAACTCAGAAGACCAGGACTGACAGGTGCTGAGAGGAGAGAAAGCAAGGAAGGAGGCGTCAGGATGAGGAACTGAAGAGTAGAAAACACAACTCCAGGGCTGACAAGGAGCACAATGGCCTACCCTGCCTGCTCTCCAGGTAGGACCAGCTTCCAGGGAACAGTGTGTAGAATGTGGAGACTGTAACTTTCCATTTGGGGGTCCGGGGGTGCTGTACCTTTGGGTGGAATGAGAGCAGAGTTCACTCTGGGGAAATGAGAAAAGACAAAGCAAAGGAAATAAGGAAGGAAGGACGTTCCAAGCTCAGCACGATTTTTTTCTGAATTGGCTTTCTCTGGTTCTTATGAGTCACCTCCTTTTTTTGTCAAGGCATCCATCATGTTTACTTAATAGCCTGTCCCGAAATTTTGCAGGATTATGGAAGTTACAATTATAGACAAATTGAGCTGTGTGCACTCTGTAAACTTAAGATAATTTTCATAAATCTAATGAACGTCTTCTCCCTTCTCAGTCTTTTCTTCTCTATTCTTTCTCTCTCTTTCTCTGTCTCAAACTCTCTCCTTCCTTCATTTTCTCTGCGCCCTTTCCTCCCTCTTTTCAGCTTTGTATGTTTGGATGTGGATAGGTAAAATAACCAAAAGAGTTTGCAGGAATCCATATCAACTTGTGTTTTCTGTGAATTTATATTTTTTTTGAGTATGAGAACAATGTTTGCCTTACTCCAGGCTTCAGGCACATTTTATATTATCCAGAATTTCTAAAAAAAATTTTAAAACACCTGAAAATAATTTCTCCTCAGTGGTTCATTGGTCATTTCTGCAAATTCTTTCACTGTTTGGGTGTAATTCACTTGGATCTGAAGACATGAAATCATTTAAATCAGCCAGGGGTTCCCTTACTATCTCTTCCATTGACGCGTGTTTCAGTTTCTTCTTAATGATGTTTATTTTATGCTATTGAGTTCGAAGAGCCTGGATGGAGAATGTAAAAGGAAGATGGGAGCTGAAGAGTTCTGCTTTCTGTGTGTCCTCTGTTAACATTGCACCATCTGCCCCAGGCAACTGGCCGATTCCTTCCCTGTTCTTTTCTGGGTAGTAAACAGATTTACTCAAAGGAAAAAAGAAAAAGGAGAACAAAGGGTATGCTACAAAGGGGTGGGAGGTGAGAACGGAATGACACCCATTGGTGCCAGATCACAGGCTGTTTTCCCCAGGCTACTGTCAGGCTCCAAAGCCACCTGCTTGCTCCCATGTCTGCTACAGCCTCTCTGCACAGCTCTGCCAAAAGTCACTAAGAGGAAATGGGGGTAATACTGCACAGTAGTCGGCTTTATCTGTGAATGCCACAACCGCCGTAAAGAGAGGCCAATATAAATCATCCTTAGCTTTCAAAATCCAGCTCAAGCAACTCTTGCACTATGCGACCTTCCTTAACCAGCGCCGACCTGTATATAACTCCGAAAAACTCTCAGCCAGCCCCTCCCTTCTCTGTGCTGCACCTGAATCTTGCACAGATCTCTACTCTGTCTCATCACACTGTAACATACCATTTTTATGTCTGTCCTTAGTTGACTGAGATTACTATATTAGTTTGCTAGGGCTGTCATAACAAATTACTACAAACTGAGTGGCGTAAACCACAGAAACTTATTGTCTCACAGTTCTTGAAGCTACTAGTCTGAGATCAAAGTGTCAGCAGGGTTGATTCCTTCTGAAGGCTGTGAGAAAGACTCTCTTTCCGGCCTCTCTCCCAGCTTCTGGTGACTTGCTGGCAATCTTAGGCATTCCTTGGCTTGTAGATGATTCACCCCATCTCTCCCTATGTGTTCACACTCTCCCTGTATGCATGTCTGTCTCTTCACATGGCATTGCTTTTATATGGACACCAGTCATATTGAATTAAGAGCCCACCCTACTCCAGTATGACCTCATTTTAACTCATTACATCTGCAATGACCCTATTTCCAAATAAGGTCACATTCTGAGGTACTGAGGGTTAGGACTTTGACATGAATTTATGGGAACACAATTCAATCCATAACAATGAGTTTCCATGATTCGTTCATCTTCGCATATGTGATACCTAGCGCAGCCTTTAACAATATATTTTTAATTGGTTTAAATGTCTCTGCTACTTTCAGTGTAGATGCAGGCCAAATTGAACAGGGGAGCTATATTTTTTTCTGAAAGGTAGAACTATGAGGAAGCCAGAAAATTTTCGAAAATAGAATGGATGCCTCTGATCTCAATAGACCTCAATGTGGTCATCTGTGTCTTGGATAATAGCATCCACCCCAGTCCTCCTGTGAGAGGACCACCTGTGACAATGTATGTCAAGCCCATTATCTGGCACATAGAGGAGACCAACCTTTTGCCTGGCTCCCATGACCTAACACATAAAGAATGCGCCCTTGAAGCCTGCAGGCCCTGTGCATTCTGCAGATCCCTGCAAAGGCGGGTCCCTTCCCCTCCTTCATTTCACCGTGTCTTGTACTAGAGTCCAAGAATGACGAGATGCAGAAATGAACAGGGCACAGGGCTTTCTTAAAGAGGCTCACAGTCTTGTGGGAAAATAGGATGTGGCAAATATTGCAACAGCGCGAGCCCAGGGTATAGTGGGAAGCCAGAGGTCATGAAGATTGGGCTGGATCTTCAAAGGTGAATAACAATGAGGCAATGAGGAGGTGGGTGAAGGCCTTTCCAGGCCGTGGGTATAGCTTTATAAAATCTCAGAGGCCAGAGAGCAGCAAGTCATACCATCAGCTGTATGGTTGCAGCTCTAGGAGTCTGGGTTCAGGGGTCAGATCAAGAGCATCAGGCAAGTCATGGTGAGAAGCTCAGACTTCAGGCTTTAACTGAAGGTCTAAGCACTAGGCCAGCACTACCAGATTTGCAATTTAGGAAGATCCCTGACTACTACCAGGCTTTCTTGGAGGCGACTGCGTAGATCAGAGAATGTAGGTTAGGAACTCTTTACGTAATCCGGAAGGGAACTAATCATAGGAGCATGAGCTAGAGATGGACAATGGAGGGCAGAGAGAACCAGGAAGAGGTCGTGGACATTCCTTGGTCCACCCAGATCCCCTGGCAGCCTTGCTGACGTTTTCTGTGTACCCACCTCCGGCTGGGCTGAGGCTTGAAGGCCCACAGACCCCACCCCTGTACTTCTCCTTGGAGACACTGCTTGGCCACTGGAGGG
Organism: Equus quagga; assembly: GCF_021613505.1. Classification (NCBI taxonomy): domain Eukaryota; kingdom Metazoa; phylum Chordata; class Mammalia; order Perissodactyla; family Equidae; genus Equus; species Equus quagga. The sequence goes on from NC_060274.1 coordinate 25,317,009, forward strand.
GCTTTGCCCACAGGCACAAAGAGTTCAAAGTGACTAAAAGTCCACTCCCCACACACCATCCCACCACCACGAACCCCGCAAATCCCACCATCCTCAGCTGGTGGTTATAAAATTAAAAAGTCTGGTTGCTTTGATTCTGTTGGGACGAATTCCACGGCATGAGTTGCGCTTCAAAGCTCTTCACAGGCTCAGCCTGAGACCCTTCGCTGTCCCGCTTCTCTTAGTCCTCTACCTGCTCCTCCTAGAAGCGCTGCCTCAATAAATCACTTACACATCAGTCCTTCCCCTGAGATGTCCTTCTGGTAGACTTGTCCTAAGACAGAAGATTTGACAACTATTGAAAAACATTTTAGGGGCCATCCTAGTGGTGTAGTGGTTGAGTTCACACTCTCCACTTCTACGGCCTGGGGTTTGCGGGTTTGGATCCTAGGCACAGACCTACATACCAGCCGTCAAGCCACACTGTGGAGGCATCCACATACGAAATAGAGGAAGATTGGCATAGATGTTAGCTCAGCAACAATCTTCCTCAAGCAAAAAGAGGAAGACTGGCAACAGATGTTAGCTCAGGGACAATCTTCCCCACCAAAAAAAAAAAAAAATTAATGTACAGAGGTTGGTAAGTGGTTGGCTGTGGGAAGCTCTGATATTAACTAGAAGAAAGATATTCAGTGAAACTCTAACTATGTTTATAAACAAGCATTGGGTCACCAAGAGGACAAATGCTATTCAAATAGAACGTTAATTTTATAAGTCTAATTTTTACACTTCCTTTAACTCTCTGGGGGAAGAAAAGTCTTTGGATCATTAAATTGCTCAAGCATTGTTACTCCAAATTTAGGGCATGAATAGGATGACACAGAAATATATCTTTTTTAGTAGGATTTTAACGTAATTACTTTTGTATCAAGAAGGTGAGAAGGTCGGAGATGCCCAGCAGGCCCCCTGGTTCTCTTCCTCATTGCTCTCTTCTCACTGCTCCTCCTCCCCTTCCGTGTGGTCACCGGGTTCCTCCAAACGTCTCCTATTCTTCACTTCCCAGGAATGGGCGCTGTACAATGTCGTGCACTGACCATTCATTCTGGCCACAACTGCCCTATCATTAGTTCTGAGCAATGTGCTTTCTCTTCTTCTTTATCTTTTTAAATTGGTGAATGAACAAATGTGGGACATGTGCTACATTCTTTGAAGGCTGAGCTCACAAGACATGACTATAAAGCATCTAGAAGGGCTCCTGTTGTTACTTGTGGATTAAGCCTCATATTCTGTAAATATATTTTAAGCATATGTAGAGTAGGCTATTGCAATCAAATAAAATTTACAACAAAATTAATCTGATACAAATGTAATGACAAGTACAATCAGCATTATGTTGTAGGTGTTAACAAACCATAAACAGCTCACATAAATGTCATTTAATACTTAAATTTTTCATGGGCAAAGTAAATATGTAGTTTTTAAGCTCCTTTTAGAGAGTCTGTAGTCAGCATTCAGGCAAATCAACAGTTTCCCAATCATACACAGTTTAAACAAAGTTCCTAATTTAACCCTCCAGTAATTATTATTCCACTACAGTTGAGGGCCGACTGCATGTCAAACACTGTGCCAGGTGCTGAAGACACAGGGAAAATGGCAGCATGGTTTCTGTCATCATGCCGCCTGGGTTCTCTAAGTTCCACTCCCAGTCCCCAGCACCTAGGACTGACATTTCTTGGGTTCCACTCCTACCCTCTGTCTCCTCAGTTCTCTCACTGCCAGTCTTTACCCTTCCTCAGAACAGTCCCTGCCCAAGCCTTCAGCTCTCTGTCCCCAATTGTCCATTAGCCCATGGCTTCTCTGATAAAATCAAGAGGGTGTCACTGTCTTGGTAGCAGGATGGTGGTTGTTAGTGCTGTCGAATGGATTCTGACTCCTAGCACCTCTGTGTCCAGCAGAGCAGGACCCTGCCCAGTCTTTCTGCTCCATCCTGGCATCTTCCAGCACTCTATCAGACAATGCTCTGCTGCTATTCATAGGGTTTTCATGGCCAATTTTTTGGAAGTGAATGGCCAGGTCCTTCTTCCTAGTCTGAGTCTGGGAGCTCTGCTGAAACCTGTCTACCATGGGTGACACTGCTGGTATTTGAAATACTGGTGGTATAGCTTTCAGCATCAGCAACACACAGCAACCACAGTGTGACAACCCACAGACAGACAGACAGACAGATGGTGGAGTCCCCTGACCAGGAAACAAACCAGGCCATGGTAGAGAGAGGGCTGAATCTTAACCCCTAGACCACCAGAAGTGGATGCAAAAAGAGAGCTGAGGCACAGTGAACAGGGCTTCCAATCCTTAGAGGTGGGAAATACAGGCTGAGAGAGGGTAGGGCGGGAGAATGGCAAAGAGCAAGGACAGGAAGGTAGAAGGTCAGTTGATCATATAGACGTGGACTTTGGTCAGTCCCTCTGGGCCCAGAAGATGTCTTCACCAGCCAAGGGTTAGCAGGGTTCTTCCCTCTGAGGACTAAAAGGAATCTAAAAGTGAGGACAGAGATGATAAAATGATAATAATGGTGTGTATTGGGGATTTGTTATGAGCCAGGGACCATGCTAAGCTCTAAATTCATTATTTTGTTTAATCTTTGCAACCGCACTCTGAAGTAGTTATTAATACCACTTAGCAGATGGAAAAACTGAGGCTAAAAAAATGCCACAAATCAAACAGCTAGTGAGTGGCAAAACAAGACTTTGAAACCAGCTCTTCCCGAGCTCCAGCTGATATTTTTAACTGCTTCAGTGGATTGGCTTTATGAAAGGCTGCCAGACCTGCTATCCTGCTTAAACTTATACCAAACCATAGCATGAATTCAGACACAAAGAAATGGTCTCCCTTTCCCCTTCCTTATTGCTTGCTTTCTGGTTCCTATAACACAATTAAAGAAAACACTCTTTTAAATAAAAGGATTTAGGGAGAAGTAAGGCATCAGTGTGACTGAGACTTGATGAAAATGAACATGGCAAGGGGAGAGGCAGCTGAAATCAGGAGGGACACCATCTCTGGGGAAAGGGACTCAGAAAGCAGAGACTGCACACGCCAGAGACACATGTCACTGAGCTGACCTTTTTGCAAGTCTGGTCATATTTGGATGCATCCAAACACAGACAAACAGAGGCTGGGTCCAGAGGCTCTCCATGCTCCATCTGGGCTCCCGGCCTTGGCCTCAGAGCCCCTGCTAGGAACCTGACTGTGAACATCAAGGCAGGCAGTGAGAGTCCTCACTTAGCTGTAGGGCAAGTGGAGGCATCCCATAGAGAGAAAAACATCACCCTTTTCCTTTTATTCTCCTGTTAAGGCCTGTCCCAGGGAGGGGATTTGAAAGGACTAATGAGCCTGAGACCTGCATTTCTGAATGTGTATCCCCCAGGTTCTTTACCCTTCTCTTGTGCTGAGCTATGGGGATGGCAACCCTAACTTCACAGATACTCATCCCTTTGGGATAGAAAGATTCAGAACTTTGCATGCAGTCAAGTAGCCAACCCAGTTGACAGCAGGTGGACATTAACTCAAAAATTCAAGTGAAATTTTTGATTCAGCACTTATGCCTCCCTCCCAAGGTCTCCACTCATCATCCAGGTGAATATCCCAGAGTCTAGATCATTGCTGGGAGCCCAGCCGGCTAAGATATATGAATTGTCAGCACATCTCTCAGGGACAACTCACATTTACCAAGCTCACGGGTAGATACATAAACCTGATGCTGATTTGTTAATTATGTGTGATGAGCTAGGTAGACACATAAACCCAATGCCAGCTTATTATTTATGTGTGATGAGCAATGGCCATCACAGGGACTGAAGGACCTCAGGTCTACACCACTAGTGCACCTCTTGGGGCAGGCACACTTCTACGGAAAGCCAAATCACATAGCAAAGTTTGTTTGGGGCCTGGAGAGCAGAACAAGGTGAGTTAAAGACTCAAACATTTAAAGGCATCAGGCTGTGGTGGTCAGATGCGACCATCTTGCAGAAGAGAGATCTGTTACTGTGGTTCCCTTTCCCAGGATGCACAGCACTTGGATATGTGGACAAGCACCAGCAAGTTAGCCTGTGGGCCTCTTGTTTATGTTTTCACGCTAACCAATGTGTTTGCTTGTCTTTTTTTTTTTTTAGACACGGTAATACATTGTATCTGTTTCAATCAAATCTTACAGGCCTAGGAGCCATTCTGTCATTTTAAGGTAACTTCCTTTCTCAGTTTTTATCTATTACTTGTTTATCTTAAAAGTAAATTCTCTGATAATCTTATTTCCCTCTTAGAGAAAGCTTTTCCAAGCTCATAGAAAAAGCCTCATGTAAACCTCCCACACTGGCACAGGATGCATTTTAACATTATTGGTGAACAGAAGGCAGAATATTAAGACCAAAAACTTTCCCTGGCAACCCAAGAATTCGATGTTGGCAGAATGTGTGTATACTGTATCGTTCATTCCTTTACCAAGCCCTTCATCCCACAAGCATTCATTGAGGACCTACCATTGGCGCGACATATTCTAGGTGCAAGAAATAGCAATGAACCAGAAAGACGAGGTTCCCACTTCCACGGACCTCATTTTCAAGTAAGAGGCAGGGAGTCAGACCACAAACCAAACACAAAATAAAAGAAAGAATAGCAGGCAGGGGCAAGTGCTCTGATCAAAATAAAACATGTCTTACGCAGTGGCTGGGTAGGGTGGTCAGAAAAGTCCTCTCTGAGGTGGTGACATATAAACTAAGACCTACAGAACAAGAAAGAAATAGCCACATGTAAATCTGGAAGAAAAGTATTCCACACCAAGTGTACATTTGGTACAAGTCAGACATCTACCTATTATGGGACACATCTCTCACTTGTGAGAATTTCACAAAGATTTCCGTAGACAGCAATTGTACTACAGATATTCTCTAGAACATTGAGGAGATAGAGACTAAATTTTAGACGCTTGTTGGTTCTAGGATACTGTCTCTGGAACTTGTAACTGTCAAGACAGAACAAGTTTCTCACTTTATTCACCCAACCATTACATACATGGTAGACTATGACGGTGATAAAAGAGAAGTGCACATGGGTTTGAATATTTCCCCGCTGCTCAACTCCTCCTTCCCCCACCAACAGGCTTAAAAGCCTGACAAGATGCCAGCACAGTGCCAATGCCTCTACTAAGTGTGATACTGACCTTCAATGCTCCCAGAGATGCATTTAATTTCCTGAGAGGAGAGACATGCTTGGTTAGGTTTGTAGTCTTTCAATAAGTCTTGCTCCTCGTGACAGCACCAAAAAGATAGCAAAAGCGCTCAGGCTTTAGCACCATCCTTTAATAGGTAGTCTTTATTCAGATGCTAGACTCCGATTTTCAATAATTGGGGTCACATTTAGTTCTCTTTTCTCACATAGAATTACAGCAGATGAGGAAGGAAAACAAAAATTAGGAAGAGACAGCAGATACATTTTTACAGCCTTGAATTTTTTTTTTTGTCAATATTTAGTGTTAAGCTGAAACAGCCCTTGTGAGGGGAAAGGGAGTAAGCATTCTGTCGTGGTCAGTCCACATGGTAACAATGTCTTTGCTTGTGGTTTGTGGGTTTCCTTTGGCGTATTCTGTCCCTCTAGATACTTCGCTGTTGTTTCCTAATTAAAAACTCACCATTTTAAAGTGCTCTAAATGTTCCAGTTTAATAGTAATTTGTTATAAAAACATGCAAACTCACAGTTTAAGAACCTACCTCACAAACATCCAGTATCCATGTCACTTGTAGTCAGTTTTTATGACCTTGTTCCCAAAATACAATCCTGTTGTATTCCTGTGTGACGGAATTCGCCTTACCAAGCATTTCCGAGTGTCTACATAAGTAACATTCCAACCGGAAATCAGCCATCACCTTAGAATGAGAAACACTTTGTGGACCTCTTGTGTTAGCAGAAACAGGCTATGGACTTCTCAGTCTTTCCTGACACTCCTCCTTTACTCTTTCATAGCAAGGAGTAACTTTTCTTACTCTTCATTAGACCTTCAACCACAGTGAACCGGAATTTTACTAGGACTACACTTGCATTTCCTTCGGTTATGTAAGCCATCCCTCTCTATGTATGTGCCTCTCTGACTTCTCCCTTAATAGCTAGGAGTGTGGTAAGCAGTGGCCAAGGGTTTCTAAACCTGCTCTGGAGTGCTTAGGCCTGGACTTTCTATAAGAAGTGAAATGTCTTGAACATTCTTTCCCAAGAACTTCAGAGAATGTTTGTAACACTTCTTGCATAACATTGAAATAATCAGACTGGTCACTCCAGTCAAATAATTCAATTGTATATCTAACAATTAAATAAAAATGTTTAAACCTAAAATCTCCAAATGTCCAGGCTCAGTAAGTCATGCTTCATCCGAATCTTCAACAACTAAACTGCTTTATAAAATATACAGATTTTCCATATAGGGCACGGATGCAAAGATTTCAGGACTAGAGAATTTTGAAATCAATGACAGAATTTTTAATAAAATGTATAAAATGAATATCCAACTTAGAATTGCAGGCATCAATTTAGAGTATGAACATGGCTTCATTATCTCCACTTAAGAAATTTAAAAACTATTTGGGGATATTGCATTAACTTTCCTATGCTTCAACGGATTCACTAAGACCTTGGGCAAGTCCATTTCCTTCAGAATGCCTCAGCTTGTTTCCATTTTTGAAACAGGGGTGGAAACAGCTCTAAACAGATCTGTCTCTAAAGTTCTGAAATTGCTTCAAATGAGGGAGTTATGTAACCAGGAAGCACCTCTATTGTTGTTTTTATTGAGTAATTCCAGAGAAGCACTTTCAACGACCACAGTTCAGTCTCCTAGAAGACACTGGCAGATGCTGCCAACGTGACTGGGTGTCAAACACCAGTCCAAGCAAGTCTATCTCATTAGCTGCCAGTTATTAGCACATTACTTGGGAAGCTCATCCACTCTTTCAAAGGGAATGATATATTGAATGGAAATTTAGTAACCCATTTGTGTAACAAGACTCTTTCAAGCATCTCAGTGAATAAAAAAAAAAAAAAAACATTGGGCAGTTTATACCTGAGCTTAAGGTCTTGCTTTTGATCCTAGCTACCTACTGTGGTTCCTGCCTGGACTTTCCCCGTAATTCAGATCTTCTTGCTCCTCCCCCAAGAATGGCTCAAAACCCCTAGATGTATGAAGCATCTTTACCTACCCCAGTCCTCCCTTGATGCTGCCTTCTGGAGTTCAAGTCCCCCTACCCAGAAACTTGACGATCAAACTACCCAAATTGTGAGTCAAAAGTATTTTCTTATTTGACTAATTTAGTTTATTCTGATTAAAACAGTTCAATACATTATTGTGCTCTCAGAATATATATATTTCCCACATATTAACAAATACTGATTGAACATCTCCCATATGCTAAGCACATACAGTAAGTTTCTCTCTCCACTACTCTGAAACATTTTATATCTTTTTAATTGATCTTATTCTGCCTTATCCATTGAGTACTGAGGTAGGCAGAATGCTAAAATGACCCACATCCCACTTCCTTTGAGTGTGGGAAGGACCTGTGAATATGGTGGGATATCGTTTCCATGCTTAGGTCATATCCTATGTCACAGTTGACCTAATCTAACCTCATCAGGGAGACCATAAAATGGCTTTTACTGATGAAAGAGATTTGAAAGCTGAGAAGGATTTGACCCAAGGGGGATTCTCTGGTGCTGGCTTTGAAGATGGAGGATGGCACATGGCAAGGACCTGAGAGTGGCCTCTGCAAGCTGAGAACAGTCCCTGGCAGCCAGCAAGAAAACGGACTTTGGCCCTACAACAGCCTGGACCTGAGTGAGCTGGGAAGGGGACTCCCAGCCTCCAGATAAGAGCTCAGCTCAGCCCACACCTTGAGTGTGAGACTCTGAGCAGAAAACAACTGAGCCCAGCCCAGACTGCTGAATTGCGGAACTGGGAGCTGACAAATGGGTGATGTTTTAAGCTGTTAAATTTGCGGCTAATTTGTTACCCAGTAATAGAAAATAAATATAAGTGCCATATCCCACTGCTAGACTGCACACTATCTTAAAACCAAGGTTTTGTATACTTCTATTTACATCCTAGGTATCTTTGGAAAAAAATGTCCTATATTGGCCTTTCCAGTGAGAATCACTTCCTCCTTTTCTGTAACTAGCTTACATATGGAGCACATAAAAGTCCTACTAGTATAGACTCATTACTTTTAGGCCTAGATTCTTGTTTTGGTTTCAGAGAGACATGAGTCAACTTTTTCAAGAATAAAATAAGAGGTCATTAGTGTTTCCAAGCACCACATTAAAAAAGGGACTTAAGAGGCAAGGAATTGGAAGGTTTCCTGAATGTGTTATTTCGTCCCTATGGTTGTTTTATTTGCTCCTCCTGCCAGTCGTGACATTCTGTAGGGAGAAGACCTAACAGTTTTCGAAGACTCAGGAGTCAGTTGGATGGAAGAGTCAGCCAAGGGGAAGTTAGCCAGAAGGAAAGAGGGGAAGATAAGGGACATTTTGTGAAATATCTAGGGAAAGAAGAGAGCTCCCAGTGTCTCAGCATGACTCAAGTCCAGTGTAGAAGGGAGAGGGCAAGCTCTGGGGCAGCGGAAATGAACAGGAGCCACAAGACCTGACTTCTCCTCGGGCTCTAACACCACCTTTTAGGGTGGGACCCAGGGGGCCACCAGCACTCCTCCAAGCTGATGGGGTCTCCCATCTGGTGTCAGAGAAGAGCTAAGAAGCCTGAGCCCCTCCGGGGCGGGCGGTCCATGCAGGAGGCTTTCGGTACTTTAGATGGCCTCAGGACACTATCTTACTTGGGTCTAAACAGGACTGGCTGAAACTGGAAAACTACTCCTCCAAGAGCATTCCTGCCACAAGCATCTTTTAGTCTTGGCAGCAACAGGGCACACACATGGATCTGGATTCCCCAGACCTGCCAGAAACTAGAGCAGTTTGAGCTTCCAAGTCCCCAGCCTTAGATGAGCAGGAGCAGGGTGGGAACGTGAAGAACCTTCTTCGTGTCTTCTGCCTTACCCGCTACTTCTACAGGATCAAGACACAGTCTGTAGATACAAACTGAACCATGTTCACTCCCCTTTATAAATCCTTCTAAATTAGCCCGTGGATTTACCTAGCTGTGTCTAACAGTCTTAGCACTTGCATTTGTCTTAAGGAAAACCTACAACTTCACTAAAGAATGATTCTTACTTCTCTGTTTACTGCAAGAGAAGTAATCTTTCTTACAACAAGTTGACATCTTCAAGGGCAATTACACTTCTCTTATGCTTCACAGAAAGAAGCTGGTTTTTCCTGTGGTGTTGGTTTCTAAATAAGTTCTGCTCCCTGCTACTGCTAACTTGGAACAGGGCTGGGAAGGAGGGAGTTAAAGTGAGTCAGGACTCCAACAAAGCAGGGAGTGGAGGAAAAAGAGGCCTTCTCTCCAGAGAGGGCTTTGACATGGAAATGCACCTCCTAGGGATACTGGGCAGGGGAGGAACCCTGCTGGTGCAGGACTTGAGGAAGAGGATACCAAAAGACAAGAGCCTATACCTCCTCAACAGTGAGGATGAAAGAATTCACTGTGTGCTCCCCGCAACCTCCTTAAAGGACACAGAATGGGACTGGGCACTTGCTCCACAACAAGGCCCGCAGAGAGGAGACCGGTGGCCACACTCCAAGGACGGCACCTCACATAATTAGCACAGTGTAAAGGGCAGGTAAGCAGGATTTCTGACTTTTCACATCCAGATTGTGAATAAAGGGGGCCTTGCCAGGGGAAAAATAGGCTTCTATCATTTTACCAATGGATAATCAGTGAACTTCTAAAGAGAGTTTCCCACACTTCACTCCACCCCACTTAGCATTTTCTGACTTCCACCAGCGCCTCATCACTGTTGTTTAAATCATGCTGCAGCCTCCTGTTCCTTTCCTTCTTCAGAAGGAGCTCAAATCATGTCAGTTGATGAGCAAACACGGGAACCAGCCCCAAGTTTCCTCACCTTCTCTTGTGTAAGTGTAACTGTTAACTTTTTCGTCAGTTTAAAAATCAGCCTTGCAAAGAAAAAGTTATCACAGCAAGTACACAGGCCCTTGGTCACAGAAAGCCAAGGAAGGGAAAAGCCTGGAAGCTGACCAGACTCTGACATTATTGCTTGAAAGTGGTTGGGACAGTACATGACACACAAGAAGGACAGATCCTTCCAGCATGCACCCCTCCACCCCCTCGACCCGTCCGAGGAAATTATGGGCCCCTTGGCAGGGAATAGGATACTTCTCCAAGTGGTAAGGTTTCAGCCATTTGTCTCTTCCTGCTAAGGGGATGTTGGCTGGAAGCTGGGGGTGGTTTGTACAGGAAACTGATTGGTGCATGGAAGTGTGGGAGGGGGTCTCCTCAACCTCTCCTTTTCTGGATTGTTCAGTCACCCACACTGCAAGATCCTTGTCAGAGAAGGAGAGGGTTGGTACTCCGTGCTTTCTGTGCAAAAAATGAAGAGACTACAAACAGAAAGCAAAGGGAAATGAGGAGTACATTATTTCCCAGACAGCGTCACATTTATATGAGCCAGCTTCTAAGGGATATCTGTGGAGGCTTCACCACTTAGCTGCTGCAGAATCTGGGGCTACTGTCTTTCTTATTTTGAAAACGAAAAATGACTTTCATTGATAGGAAAGAAAAAGGTAAATACACGCAGACACACACACATTTATACATATATAGCTAAACCCATATTTCCTCCCCACCAGAGGTGGCTATGGTTAAACGTGGTTAAGCCTTCTGATGCACGCGTGTGATGTGTATGGTTAATTTGGTTTGGCTCACAAGTAGAGCTCATACTGTACACAATGTTTGCTACCTGCTTTTGCACTTAACAGCATTTCATGAACAAATTTTCCTGCCAGTAAATATTCTTCTACATTTACTTTTAAAGGCCACCTGTGAGTTAATCTCTTTCCAATGCTGGACCATCCCCCCTCAGCAGAGTGGAGAAGGCAGCATCAGAGGCACGGCTGAAATCCCATAATTACTTTGTCTCTGCCCTTGACTCACTTGAGTCAAGAACGTGTTCAGGATGAGCTCTCAGCCAGGTCTCTGCTGTTTCCTTCTCACCATCTGTCAGAGGCGGGAAAGGAGACAGCAGGTGTCCATGCTGAGTAGGGGCCCCTGAAACAGGAAGGCCAAAGGTGCCCAGAGAAAGAGCTGAGGAGACAGGAGCCACAAGAAAACCCCATGTTCCTGTTCTTCCCTTAGAGATGCTTTGGCTAGGCTGCCATCCCACTGACAGTTACTTATGGTTCCTTTCTCAAGTCCTGGATTATTATTAAAGCCCAAAGTTGATCAAGATAAGCATTTTACAGTTAGACGTTGACTGCAAATGTCTCTGCTATCGTGACCTTCACGTTTTCAGTGTGGTCGAGACTGTAGATAAGCCCACTTCAGATGCACAGGAAGCAGTAGGGAGAATTGCTCATCTCCCCTATTTTCCTCTTTCCTAGTCCTGAACAGAGAGAGCTGCCTCTGTTTCTCTTGCCAGCCTCTTTTCTCTTTGTCTTCTTCCCAAAGTCCTGGGGTGGGGGTGGGGGTGGGGGTGAGGGTGGGGGGAAACGTAAAGCAGCCTGCAGGGCAGCTAGAGATGGCCTGCTCCAGCCCCTCTCACTGCTTCTTGCTGACACCTCCAGGAGAGGCGCTCCCCCAGCTCTGCAGCAATGATTTAAGGGGTGGAGGTCGAGCAGCAGGGAAGAAAGAAAAGCAAGGCAGGGATTGGTGTGACCATCACTCTAAACTGTAGTCAATGTAGCTTTCTTTGCCTCAAAAAGGTTATGAACTTTACATGATTCTATCTGCAAAAGATCTCAGGATCTTTAACTTCTCATAGGTTAGATGCAATGTAAGAAAGCACAAATAAATAAATATATTTAAGATAGATGATAGATAGATAGAGATGATGAAACATCAGTTACAATAACTCGGACCACATAGCTCAAATGGCCCTACTGTATTTTCAAGCTCCTTTTTAAAACTCCTGTATGTTAGGGGCAACTCATATGTTATTTCAAAGTCTGAGACATATTGTAGAAGAAATTAGTCACAAGAAATAAATAAGATGTAATAAGTGCTATAGTAACAACTTGAATTCTTGCTTTGCTTACTAAATGACAGAATTATGTCTAATAGGCAAATAGCTGAAAATAACTCCAATATAAATAATGACATAATTATATAGTACAATAATTTTCAAATCCACTCCTTATCGTCTCTTCTTACCAATGCTCTAGTAGTAATACATAACACTATTCTCTGTGTACTATTTGCCAGACACAGATCTGAGGGCTTTACACATATTAATTCATTTAATCTTTACAACTCTATGAAACAACTACTATTCTAATCCTTGATTTACCAAGGAGGAAACTGAAGCATAGAGAAAGTAGGAAACTTGCCCCAGTCATGGCTTGTAAGTCCAGGACTCTAAGTCAGCTCATCTAGCTTCCCTCTTGCTCAGAATTGGCTGTCATTCCTTTTCCTCTTTCCTGATTGGTCTCCCTGCCTCTACTTTCCCTAGTCCATCATTACTCAGCCACCAATGTAGCTATCCATATGCAAAATTATGTCGCACCATCATGACTATTAAAGTCCATTGGTTGCCTTTTGCCTACAGAACAAAGTCCAGCCTACTTCATGTGGATCCCACCGTGTTTCATATTCTCACCTGAAATTTTCTTTCAATTCCATCATCTTCCCACCAGTTGTTTTGCAAATGTCTTCTGCATTTTCCTATCACTATGCTTTTACATAACATTCTCCTCCTCAATCTTTGTCACTATTTAGAATCCAGATGAAATTTCAGCTCCTCCGTGAAGCCTCCCTGTATCTCATAGCAAGAAATGACCTCTCAACTCTCTAGGTTCCCACTGTACTTTATTCCTCTCTTATGATCTTTATTTTTATTTTTATCTTTTTTATATTTTTATCTTTTTGCCATCTTCACTATGGCTTTTTATGTGCTTATCTGGATTGTAGCTCCTGAAAATTAAAGACCACGGCTTGTGCAACTTTCAATTCAACCATTTCTCACGCTGTCTTGTGTGTAGCAAGTGCTCAATAGATGTTTGTTAAATTAAAATTCTGTTTTGGTTGAGGATATCATGTTTTTGCCACTTGCATCTGCTTTAGCCTACAGAGAAGGGTGGGAGAAATTTGCTGTGGGCATGTGGGAAGGAAATTTCCCAAAGATGAGGGAGACCATGACTCAAAATATAAGGTCACCGAATTATCAATTGTGGTCTCATATTTCTGCTGCATGAGCAAGAAAGGGAAACTACTCTGCAGCAGGCACAGCTTTTTTTCTTCCACCTCCTGTTTACTATTCTTTTCAACAACCCCATCATGATGAGGCCTAACCAACCACCACTGAGACGTCTCCCCATTTCATGTGGTGCATGTTGGTTGCTGCAGAAAAAGCAGATACTTTCATGGCCTATTTCCTCTTCTCCTTCTGCCTGTCCAAAAATCCTCTTTGCTCCAATAAAGACATTGCCTGCAAGGGTGGCAAGTAGAATGTTATTAGAAGGAGATGGACACCACAGGTAATGGAACATTTTTTTAAAAAATGAAAAAGAAAAGACAAAGGGAAAATAAAGAGACATAAAGTATTAAAAATATTGGGCACAGAAATGAAGACATAAAAATTACAAGAAGTAATTAAAAAGCCAAAAAAATGAAAAGGAATGAGACAATATCTGAGGACAGAAAGAAATCCTTTTTTTCTTAAAACAGTACTCTGGTCTCTGCTGGAACCTAGAGCACTTCATCCACCTTCACTGCCTCACCCTGGCTTTCTCAGACGGAGCTACAATCAAAAGTGACCTCCCTCTCCCAAAGGGGTAAAAGGCTTGCCTCCAAATCACCAAACAACCTTAATTAAGATCCTCATCTGCCACTTAGGTGAGTCCCAACTTTAAACTCCTTGCTCATGGATCAACTTTGCATTAATATTGAGCAGATTAATGGAAAGAATGACACTGCTCCCATTAAGACCGTAGACCTGGATACTGTCCTTTCTCCATCCCTCTTTACCAATGTAACACATTTCTCTAATTTTGTCCTCTGCCAACCATCATAAACAGTAACTTCAAATATACAAATAAATTTTAGTTCAGTTGAATAACACTGAGATAATCATCACAGATAAAATGGGAAAAAACTCAACTCCAGTCTTCACATTTATGCAGTCTTCCTGGCACAGATTCAAAACATCAGTGGTTCTTTCTAGCAATTCTTTTTCATCACTTCACTTTTAGCCCAAGGACTCTTTATTTCAAACCCTGCAGACTAGTACATCCCAGTTCCACAAACCATACCAAAAGTGAGGTATTCCTTTAGCTATTTGAATGCCCACATCAGCTAAGTCTCTACCAGTTGAAGGCTTTTGTTTCACTTTTCTTTTTCTTTTTTTTTCTTTTTCCCAATTATAACCATCATATGTTCCCTCTATATCATCAGCTTGATTGATCTTTCATAAGGCCTGTTCCTAAGAATATGAGTTTCTCTCTACACCTTCTTCCATCCCTTGATTCTAGGTACCTCCTAAAATCTGTTCTGCTGCAAATGAGTGAGTCCTGGCTGAAATCTAACCAAGTGAAATTCAATGTAAAAAATAAATTAAAATCTGGCAACTAGAAATAAAACTGTAAATAAGATAGGAAGCACAAACACGAGATAGGGAGCAGAGCTGACAGCTACATAAGTAAGGAATATTTGGATATTTTACTTCTTTGCATGCACATCGACAGCCCACAGTATAACGAGACTTATGGCAAGGAGTGTATTCTCGTGTGCACTCATGGGAATATCAAGAATAGATTATAAGAGGGAAGGTTCTACTTTCCTCTGCATTTTTCAGAATTGACCTGGAACATTGTCTTCTGGTATAGACAATATAATTGAAAAGACAAAAACACTCGCTAAAAAATTTCTATAGCAGAGAGTGATGAGTAAGAAATAAGATAAACTGTTCTGAACAAGATGGAGTAACAAGGAGCAGATTTACCATCCTGACTGAAAACAAAAAACAAAAAACTGGATAAAATATATGACACAACAGTTTTCAAGACACTGGACCTCAGGCAGCAAAGGATAGTGATTCATGAGAGATAGTAAAAATAATAATAATAATAGATAGTAAAAATAATAATAATAATAATAAGGTGAATTCCATGATTATTTTAGGTTACTGTCTTGAGGGAGATATCAGGTAGTGGCACAGGGCAAGGAAAGTCAGATATAACTTGGTAGACTCCTTGAGTATGTATGAGGATACAGAGCTGAGAATCCATGGAGGTCAAGGTAGCTAGAGTTCACGGAGCACAGTACTAGAGAGGAAAGTGATAAACAAAGAGAAACTCCAGAGACCTTCAGAGGATCTCCCTCAAGTACTCAGCAGAGTACTGACCACAGTGTAAGTGAAGAAAATACTTGATGTTGGAGGAAGAACCATCTGAAAGGATTAGAGCAAGCAGTTCCCAGGGCTCAGACTGGGCTAGGAATAGTGCCTTTTCCCGCAAACCAGACTAGAAAATCTGATTCTTGGGGCAAGGATAAAATCAGAGAGCCTTGACTTAACAATAGGGAGTAATTAACCCCAGAGTAAATGCTATTCTAGCTCTGACTAACAGAATCTTAAAAGAGAGACTAAAAAGATGCTGTTTTCACATTACTTAGCAGCATCCCAGAAGAAAGCTCAAGAATATTTTTAGTGGGGCCAGCCCGGTGGCACAGTGGTTGAGTGCACACGTTCTGCTTCTCGGTGGCCCTGAGTTCGCCAGTTTGGATCCCAGGTGCGGACATGGCACTGTTTGGCACACCATGCTGTGGTAGGCGTCCCACATATAAAGTAGAGGAAGATGGGCATGGATGTCAGCTCAGGGCCAGGCTTCCTCAGCAAAAAGAGGAGGACTGGCAGTAGTTAGCTCAGAGCTAATCTTCCTCAGAAAAAATAAAAAAGAATATTTTTAGGAATACAAAAATACCCAGCACCCAGGAGGATAAAATTCACAATGTCTGGCATTCAATCAAAGATTAACAGACATGCAAAGAAGGAAAATACGACAAGACAAGAGGAAAAGTCCATTGAAACAGACTCAGAACTGATGCAGATGTTAGAATTAGCAGATATGGACATATCAGTCATTATAAATGCATTCAATATGTTAACAAATTATGTAGCAGTATAATAAAACTTTAAGAGATAAGAACTATAATGTCTTAGATAAAAATACACTGTATGAGATTGGTAAACTTGTAGAAATAACAATAGAAACTTCCTAAAATGATGCACAGAGAAAAAAAAAATTTGAAAAAGAAAAAGACTATCAGTGAACTGCACGACAATTACAAGGGACCCATTTACATGTACCTGAAGCCTGCAAAGGAGGAAGAAGAAAGAACATTTGAAGAAATAAAGGCAAAACATTTCAAACTTGGTAAAAGCAGTAAACCCACAGATCCAAGAAGCTCAACAAACTCCAAGCAAAAGAAACATGAAGAAAATTACACCAAGGCACATAATAATCAAGTTATTCAAAACCAGTGATAAAGGGAAAATCTTAAATGCAGCTAGGGAAAAAAAACAGACGTGCTACATGTATCCAAAATATAGATAATGATGAAAGATTTCTTATCAGAGAAAAATGCAAGCAAGAAAATAGTAGAGCAACATCTTTAAATTAATGAAAGAAAAAACTATTAACCTTGAATTCTACACCTAGCAAAAAAAAAATTAAAAAACAATAGTGATAAAAAGACTTGTTCAGACATACAAAAACTGAAAGAAATCACTACCAGCAGACCCACATTACAAAAAAATGCTAAAGGAACTCCTTTAGGCAGAAGGAAAATGATACTAAATGGAAATACACATCTACACAAAGGAATGAAAAACAATGGAAGCAGCAGCTCCATGGATAAATATACATGATTTTTTTTTCTTATTTAAATTTCTTTATAAGACAATTTACTGTTTAAACAAAAATAATAACCATGTACTATGAGGTTAAAAACACACGTAAGAATCAAAAGTATAATAACAATAGCACAAAGGTCAGGAGGAGAGAAGTCAAAGTATACTCTCTCAGGGCCGGCTCCATGGCCAAGTGGTTGGGTTTGTGTGCTCTGCCTCAGCAGCCCAGGGCTTCACTGATTCGGATCCTGGGTGCAGACATGACACCACTCATCAGGCCATGCTGAGGCAGCATCCCACATGCCACAACTAGAAGGATCCACAACTAAAATACACAACTATGTACTGGGGGGGTTGGGGTAGAAAAAGCAGGAAAAAAAAAAAGATTGGCAACAGTTAGCTTAGGTGCCAATCTTTAAGATAAAATAAAAGTATACTATCTTAAGGTCCTTATTCTATTTATAAAATCAAATAAAATCTCTTAAAGGTAGTTTGCAGTAAGTTAAATTGTATACTATATACTATTACACAACAACTAAAATAATAAAACAAACAGTTATACTAATAAGCCAACAGGTAAGATAAAGTGAATCATAAAGAAATAATTAATACAAAAGAAGGCAAAAAAGGGAAACAAATAGCAGATGACAATATAAAAAACAAATAACAAGGTAGCCTTAAACCCAATCATATCAATAATTATATTAAATGTAAATGACCTAAACATCCCAATTAAAAGGCAGATTGTGAGATTGTACCCAAAAAAAGTTAGTCACGTGCTACCTACAAGAAACGCTCTTTAAATATAAAGATACAAATAGGTTATAAATAAAAGAATGGGAAAAGGCATACATGGTAACACTAATCCAAATGAAAACTGAAGTGGCTATATTAACATCAGACAAAATAGATATCAAATCAAAGAACATATCTAGAGATAAAAATGATCATTTCATAACAGTTAGGGTAAATTCACCCAGGGGATATAAGAATGCTAAATGTTTATACATTTATTAACAGAACTTCAAAATATATGAAGCCAAATCTAATAGAACGGCAGGGAGAAACAGGCAAATCTGCGATTATAGTTGACCTCTCTCGATATTTGACAGAACAAGTAGACAGAAAATTATCTAGGACACAGAATACTTGAACAATACTATCAATCAACTGACCTAGTTGAAGTCTATAGAACATACCTCTTAACAACAGTAGAATACACATTCTTTCTGTTGTTGTTGAGGAAGACTGGCCCTGAGCTAACATCTGTTGCCAATTTCCCTCTTTTTCCTTGAGGAAGATTCACCCTGAGCTAACATCTGTACCAATATTCCTCTATTTTGCATGCGGGTTACCATCACTGCATGGCTTGATGAGCAGTTTAGGCTGGCATCTGGGATCCAAGCACACGAACCCAGGCTGCCAATGTGGAGTGCGCCAAACTTAACCACCAAGCCAAGGGGCCGGCCCCAGAGTACATGTTCCTTTTAAGTGCACATAGAACATTTATCAAAATAGACCATATTCTAGGCCATAAAACAAGTCAATAAATTTAAAAGGATTTAGGTTATACAAAGTGTTTTCTGACCACAGAGGAATTAAATTAGAAATCAATAAGAGAGATCTCTGGAAACTAAATAAAAAACTTCTGCAAAACCCAAAGATCAGAGAAGGCAAATTAGAAAGTATTTTAAACTGAATGAAAAGAAAAATACAACATACCAAAATGTATAAGATGCCACTAAATCAGTTTTTATGGGGAAATTTATAGTACTAAAGGTCTATACTAGAAAATAACGTTTCAAATCAATTATCTCAGCTTCAACTATATGAAATCAAACCAGGCTTGGCAAAGTATGACCCTTGGGCCAAATCAAGACTACTGCCTGTTTTTGCAGAATAAAGATTTATTGGAACACAGCCAGGCTCCTTCCTTTCCATTCTGTGGCATCATACATGCTACAAGGGCAGAGTTGAGTAGTTGCACAGAGACTGCATGGCTCATAAAACCTATTATATTGCCATTTGGTTCTTTGCATAAAAAGTCTGCTAACCTCCAAACTAGAAACAGAAGAGTAAATTAAACCCAAAGTAGACAGAAGGAAATACATAATAAAGATCACAAAGAATTCAGTGAAATTTAGAAAATGTAAAAGGAACAGAGAAAAAATACAGTTCTTGGAGAAGATCTATAAAAGTGACTATTAACCAGATTGATAAGAAAAATGAGAAAAGACAAACTGTAAAATAAGAAGTGATAGAAGTTACATCACTCCAGAGTCTACAGACAAAAAGGGAAAATAAAATATTATGAACTTTGTGCTAATAAATTCAACAACAGATGAAACTGACAAATTTCTTAAAAGACATAAATAACTAAAGCTCCCTGAAGAGTAGGTAATCTGAATAATGCTATATTTACTAAAGAAAATGAATTTGTAATTAAAAATCTTCTCACAAAGAAAATTCCATGCCCACATGGCTTCACTAAAGAATTCTCCCTAAATTTAAGGAAAAAATAACAACAATTCTACACAAACTCATCCAGAAAACTGAAGCGGAGGGATTCTTCTGACCTCAATCTGTGAAGCTAGCATTAGCCTGAAACCAAAACAAAGACATTAAGACCAGAAAACTCCTTACCAATATCCCTCATGAACAAAAATGCAAATATTCTTTTAAAAAATTTTAGCAAATCAAGTCTAACAATATATAAAAAGTTTAATACATCATGAAAGAGTAGAGTTTACCCCACAAAAGCAATGTTGATGAGCAATTTTGGTTTAACATTTGAAAATTATCAACTTTATTGTTTTAACACACTGGAAAAGAAAAGCCATATGATCATCTCAATGGAAAGAAAAAAAAATTTTGACAAAATCCAACATACATTTTTGATAAAAACTCTCAGCAAACTATAAATAGAAGAGAACTTTCTCAACTTGATAAAAGGCATCTATGCAAATCTACAGCTAACATCTGACTTAATGATGAAAGACTGAATATTCTCCTCTTAAGGTCAGGAAAAATACGAGGATGTCTGAACTTGTCATATCTACTTTACATCGTACTGAAGGTTCTAACTAGTGCAGTTAGGACTGAAAAAGGAAGAAAAGAGACCAGAGTAGAGGAAGAAGTAAGTCGTCTCTTTATTGTCAAATGCAACTGTAATAAACCCCATGGAACCTACAAAAAAGCTGCTAGACCTAGCAGTCAGCTTACCAAGTTTGCAAAACACGAAATGAAAAATCAATTATGTCTCTACATACTGGCAAAGAACAACAGCAAATTAAAATTTTAAAAATTCCTTTTAAAATAATTTAAAAATACAAATTTCTTAGGAATAAATCTCAATAGATGTGCAAGATTGATATGTGGCTATCAAAACAAAACATCGATAATGGAAAATTGAAGAAGATGTAGGTAAATGGAATAATGCCAACCCTCACTAGAGCATCAATTCTCCCCACGTTCACGTACAAACGCGATGCAATCCCAACCAAAATCCCAGCAGGCTGTTTTTGTAGATTTTGACAAGCTAATTCCAAAATCCATATGAAAAGGTAAAGGACCCAAAATAGCCAAGACAACTCGAAAAATGCAGAGTAAAGTTGGAGGACTAATTCTACCTGATTTCAAGACTTATAAAACTACAGTAATCAAGATAATGAGATAGCCGTGTAAAGATAGACAAGCAAATCAGTGAGATAGAGAGTTAAGAAATAGAGCTATCCGTACACAAATAACTGATTTTTAATCAAGTTGCAAGGGCAATTTAGTAGCAAAAGGAGATATTCTTTCAACAAATTGTGCTGGAATAATTGAATATCTATACACAAAATACATGAACTTTTGTCTTACCTAAAGGAATATACAAAAGCTAATTCAAAATCGATTATAGATATAAATGCAACATCTAAAAGTATAAAACCTTTTAAAGAAATTATAGCAAAATTTCTTCGTGAGCTTAGATTAAGCAAAGATTTCATAGATACAATACCAAAACATGATCCATGAAAAAAATGATAAATTGAATTTCATTAAAATTAAAAATTACTTTCAAAAGACACTGTTACAAGGATGAAAAGACAGGCCACAGACTGAGAGAAAATATTTTCAAATCCTAAGTCTGATAATGGAATTGTGTCCAGAGGAGAAAAAGAAGTCTGAAAACAAACAACCCCATTTAAAAAGATTGGAACAGATGTTCACCAAAGGAGGTGTACAAAATGGCAAATAAGCACATGAAAAGATGCTCAACCCTCTTAGTCATCAGAGAAATGTAAGTTAAAACCACAGTGAAATGCCACTAAATATCAATTACAATGAGCAAAGACTGATCCACTCTAGCGCCCGCGAGGATGCAGAGGAAGTGAAGCTTTCATCCACTGCGGCTCGGACTATGAAAGGGTGCCCCCACTTTGGAAAGTAGTTTGGCAGTTTGTTTTTTTAAGTTAAACGCATATCTACCATATGACCCAAACATTCCAATGCTAGTTATTTACCCAAGAAAAATTAACTCTTATGTCTAAATAAAGACCTGTACATGAATGTTCATAACAGCTTTATTTGCAATATCCCCAAACTGACAAAATCCAACATGTCATCAACAGATGAATGAATAAACATACTGAGGTATTTCCATACAATGAACATTGTTCAACAGTACAAGTGAATAAACTACTGATATACCCAACAGCATGAATAGATCTCAAAATAATTATTCTGAGAGAAAGAAGCCAGAACTGCGCCCCCCCCCAAAAAAAATAGTATATACTGTATGATTCTACTTATATGAAACTCTAGAAAATACAAAGTAATCTATAGTGATAGAAAGCAAATCAGGGAGAGAGTAGAAGGAAGGGGGAAGGTATCAACAAGAGTCACGAGGAAACTCTTGAGGGTGATGGATATGTCCACTATCTCGACTGTGCTGATGGTTTGTGGTGATATACATGCATCAAAACTAATCCAATTGTACACTTTAAATATGTTTGGTGTATTGTGTGTCAATTATACCTCAATAAACTGTTCTTTAAAAGGAAAAAAGAAATAATTGATAGAGTTAGAAATGTTTAATCAAAAAGAGAAAAGTTGGGGCCTGCCCAGTGGTGTAGTGGTCAAGTTCGCACGCTCCGCTTTGGCTTTGCAGGTTTGGATCCTGGGCACAGACCTAGCACCACTCATCAAGCCACACAGTGGCAGCATGCTACATTAAAAAATAGAGGAAGATTGGCACAGATGTTAGCTCAGCAACAATCTTCCTCACCAAAAAAAAGAAGAAGAAAAGAGAGAGAGAGAAAATAAGAATAGCATTAGCATCTTTAAATACTTAGAAGGCTGTCTCTAGGCCAGATGGCTCTAGAGAACTTAACAGGAAGAAAGATTTGGGTTATACACAAGTATATGTAACCCTGCTAAATCCATTCTCCATGTAGTCCAGTGTTAGAATGGTGTGGTAATCAAGACACAACAACAAAAGTAGCATAAGGATAATGGAGTCTCGTCCCTTGCATTTCTTGCACGCCATGAACTTGATAATCTCTAGTGATGCTTCTTAAAATTTCCTTTTTCCAACATTTTTCTCATACTATGTTGGCACCATGCCACATTTCCCAGAAATGTCTTCCCCCGGCCCATCTGCTTTTTAGTCTTTTCCTAATTCTTCCTGATTCTGCATCAGAAAAGTCTAAACAAATAATGTGTCAAGAGCGGATCTGTCCATGGAAGTCAAAGAAGGGAAAAAACAAAGTGGGTAACGCTCGATTCTTCTTGATGGATCGAAAGGTGAGGAAAGTCTTGAAACATTCATGCAGTGAAAGGAAGAACACTGATGTGGTTGAAAGCATGGGCTCCTGAGCTAGGATTTTGGAGTGCTATGTCTTGCTCTATTACTTACTAGCCGTGTGACAGTGATAAATTTATCTAGCCTCTCTGAGCTTCATTCGGCTCATCTATAAAATGAGGAAAATAATAACTTCCTAAGATGACTCTTCGAACATTAAATGATTTAATATACGTAAGATACTTAGAGCTATACCTGGAACATAGAAAGTTCTCTATAAGTACTAGCTATTCATATTGTACATTAATAATTTTGCCCCTTTCACACAACGATATTTTGGGGGATCAGAGTTTACCCAAAATGGAATGGGCAGTGAGATTCCTATCTCTAGAAGTAATCAAACCAATGCTAAACGAGTGCTCCACAGGGAAGTTGCACATCGGATTAATTCATTGGATATGGATTAGACCAGGAACCATTGAAGACTCTTTTATATATGAGAATATAGGTTTCTATGTGTATTTTTCTGTCTTGGTTATTTTTTTCCTGCTTCTCCGATTCATCTGCCCCAGGTCATAGCATCTTGAATTCTCTTGATCCTTGATATACTTTTTTTTAGCTTGAAGGTGTTTCATAAAAAGCCTTCTTTCAGATGACAAAACTGACAATCCATAAAAGTGGAAAATAAAAATATGAAAAACGTTAACCTCACAGGAAATCAAATATTTGATAATATGAAGAACGTCTCTACCTTGTGTATACACAAGTTTTTAAACTACTTAGAATTTTATAAAAAATGTAAAATGGTTTCCAGCAACTGACACCGACACAAACAAATTTTTCTGCAAGACAGATGAAAAAGGAAAACTAACCTGGTTAATATCTTCCAAATAGAGAATTAACAGAGGTTTAACTATAAAATTCATTTCCATGTTTTGTTTCTTCTCTACTTCTTTTGCATTCAGGAAAATTCTCAGTAAACAAATAGTTTTTTACCCTTATATTCGAAGGAAAATCCATTTTCTAATCAAAGTGAAATCAATCATATTTATCAGAGTTTGTCCCCGCAAGATGACCTCTTCTCTAGCCTCAGAATGTGGGGTGTTCTACCTTCAATTAAAGTCCAGCACCACCTCCTCTGAGAACTTGCACCTCTTCTCTTACACCTGTTACCTTTCTCTCCGACTTTCCTCCTTCAACCTGCAAACATTCCCACATTCCTCACATTCACTAAAAACTCTCCTTTGACCTTGGATCCATCCCCAGCTGCCAACCAATCTATCACTTCTGTATCTTTGCACATCTCGTTCTCTCTACTACCTCTCTCCTCTCCCCTTTAACTCTGTTGATACTTACCCTTCTTTCTAGAATTAGCTCAGATGTGATTTCCTAGCTGTGATGCCAGCCACCACCACCACCTCACCAAGAGTGGCAACTGTCCCCTAGGGGCTCCCATATTACCCCAAAATATTCTATGAGAATTATCAGTTTACTTCAATGGCTTGAAAGTAGGGCTACTAAGCTTGACCCACAGTAAATAAAGAGATATACATTGACTCTATATGGAATGAATGAATGTCCTAATTCTAGACAAAATGCATATGAAAAGGAACTGATATGGACATACTCTATACCTTTGATAGATACACTTGGTCATTGAAGTTGTCCACTTTTTTGGATCATAGGGTAAGTAGTCAGTAGTCTCTTTGGCCATGAATGCTATCTTTAAATGCAGCAATGTATAAGCTCTAATGTGGAAACACTCATCATTTTCTCGATGTCCTCCAATCAGTAATTCAGTAGTGTGTACGTATTTTTCCCTGGGCCATTTGGTCTAATCTCTCTATGATCTACATAACTTCTCTTGACCTTTCCTCCACATTCATAGACCAGCATATGCCATGGGCATCCCAAGCTCGTCAGTTACTCCCTAGCTGGCGTAGATAGACCAGACTTTGCTAATACACACTTTCATACTCAATAGCATAGAATTTGAGACATAGAACAATCTGGATAAATAATTTAAGCTTTATTTATCCGATGTCATAGTTTGGCATTTTTTTCTTTTTCTTTTCTTTTTTTTATTACTTTCGGGATTTTTTGAAAGTTAACATGTTTTGTTCTGTATATCTTATTTTTTAAACTCCCCTCCACTGAAGCTTATTGTGGGATAGAAGTATATTAAGGGCTTCACTTATATTTTCTCCTTCAATCTTTATAACAACCTTACCAAATTTACATTATAATGTAAATTTTACCCCCCATTTTACAGTTAAGAAAACTGAGGAATAGAGAGATTAGGAAAATTAATCTAAGCCAGATAGCTCGTCAGGTCTGGAGTCAGGACAGGCTGTTTCCAGAGCCCACACTCCTAACCAATGCTCTACACTGTCTCACGGCAAATCTGGAAGAGGTGCTTGGAGGAAAACCTGACCATGAGACTCAAGTGTGTAGCTGAAAAGAGGGTGAAGATTGGGAGTATATTTCTTTATTATTAATAGAGTGGATAAGTTTTTTAAAAGGTAGAATGACGTGGGGAAAGGAAGAAAAAAACCTAAAGATTTCAAAAATAACACTTTGGTCTAAAGAGACTCCTCTACGCAAGCAGGAAACTCGGGGCCATTAGTCGTGGGTTTAGATTTTCTTTTTATTGATAGTGAAATGGCACTTTACAGATTTAGTTAATCATTGTTCTCTTGGTGAGCAAATTTTTCAATCTGTTCTAAAAATAGTCACGTAATAGAACTAAAACATATTAAGCCAACTTGGATGGAAGAGGAGAGAAGTAAAACATTTGCACTGACATCATTGCTTACCTAGAGACCCTCCTAACATTCTAGGAAAAATAATTCCTTGAGGAAAGATTTCTGTTCTCAGAAAACATTCCACAACCCTTTATAATTAAGGAGAAAATGCAAGGCCTAAGAGATTTTTCCCTACCAAAGAAAATCATCCTAAAAGCACATAAATTTATTATCTAAAATAATGGATAAAAATAAGATAGTCTAAATATAAATAAATAGAGGGGAATTTTGAGTTGTTTGTTTTCTTATTCCGTGAACCCATCTCTGTCTTCTCTTTGAGTTAATCATCATGAAATTGCTCTAAATCGGAGGCGGCAGGGGCTGCGGCTGGCTGGACACCAATGCTTCTCATTGTTTGGTTACACTGGAAATGTCTTTGGAACGAGCTTAATCTGAAAGACCTTTAACCAGCAATTCTCTTAGACTTCTGAACAGCAGAAGTTTGGTTTTCTTGTTTGTTTTGTTCCATTTTTTCTTCTTTTGGGTGGAGGGGAGATGAAGGGAGGAGTGTGTATGTGCAATATATTTTTTTAAATTATAAATAAGACAATATCAAGCCTCTTTCTCTCCCTGCGACCCCCACCTCCCCCTGTACACACACTCTCCTCTCCTCACAGAATTTCTGTTCTTAGGAAGTCCGAGAGAATTGGGGAACGGTGAGGGTGTGGAGACGGAGACACTTGATTTTATTTCATACATTTCTGTATTGTTTGCTTTTTTAGCCACATTCGTGTGATGTCTTCAGTTGAAATCATAACTCTTCTGAACCCTGAGCAAAGAGAAAAAGCAAAGCAACACAACACACACTTACACACACACACATCTGCGTAGTAAAGAAGGCGGAAAGGAATCACAAGCAAAATACTCCAACACGGCCGTGTCGTGTGGAGCCTTCTTCGGCTGAAAGGCAGCTTCTCCTGAGGGTTTAGGCTGTTCTCCTGAGCTAAGGGTGGAGTGAGGGAGAAGGAAGGCAGATCTGCGTCTGTGGCTGATTGGCAAGTTCTGTGAGAAGTTATCCACTCCCATAAGTTTTGTTACTTTGGCAATTTCTTTCTCAGCGTTAATGGTGCCCCTTACTTTCAGGCGGGGGTGGTGTGGGGAATGGGGTATTGTTTCTAGTGGCTGCCGGGCAGCCGTCTGACTGAGCCTGGAAAGGTTCTGGGAAAATGAAATGCTGTTGTTTCTCTGTTTTTGAAGACACTCTTTTTTCGATCATGTTTATACTTTGAAATTTCACACTGTGGTCAAAGAAGGCAAGGTAAAATTTTATATCCTCATCAACACCGGAGAACTGTCCTTGTCCTGTGTTCACACAGACACGTGACCTTTATAGACGTCTAAGATGGGTACCTGGGGGGGGGAGACAAATCACATTTTAATAACCAAATCATGATATTCAAATATTTTAAATGTAGCCGCTTTTCCCTTTTCCTATAGAGTTTTCCTATCTTCTTAACAGAGGTAACATATAAATCCAAGTAATGTCCTTCTCAACTATAATTTAGAGTTGCACTGAAAAAGAAAGTTATAGATAAGATAAAGTTAAAATATAAATTTCAGATCAGGCATTCTACTGTGACATAAAAAAGCAAGCTTAAGTTCACTGAAACGGAATATTCCAGCAATTACCAAAAGATTCCACAGCTGTTAAACTAGAAAAACTGTTTTTCTTTCTTTGCGTGTAACTCATCATCTCTCACAATCACCTCGTAACTAATCAAAGCTTTTATGAAAACGTTAGTGGCCAAAAAGCCACTTTGATTGCCTTCGTTCCATTGGCTATTTATAGGCCTGTTTATTGCCACTAATCACTTTTTTTTTTAATTTTAAAATTTGTTCTCTTGAAATCAGCTTTAACAACAGCAATAAAATATGTTCTAAAATATTAACACAGTATGTGGATAGAGCATCAATTTTCTCAAGCATTTCTTTACAACACGCAATAAAAAGGTACTCAGCGAAAGGGTCCGGTTGTCGATCTTGATGACGCTGTATCTGGGCTTGGCAGAACCTTGCTATTTGAGGAAACATTGCTTGGAACAGCTGTTATAAGAGTATATGTGTGTGACTTACGGACGTCCATGACAGATAAACAGCCATGCCTAATTAGAGTGTGATCCAATGCGTGCATTCACCAGATAGTAGACCAAGCCTTTATGCTAGCTTTTGCTAGTACAACCATGTATCAGACATAAATACCACTCTTAAAATATATGTAGAGCCAGCTCTGATGGCCTAGTGGTTAAAGTTAGGCACACTCTGCTTCAGTGGCCCGGGTTCAGTTCCTGGGGCAGAACCACACGACTCGTCCGTCAGCAGCCATGCTAAGGCAGCTGCTCACGTAGAAGAACTAGAAGAACTTAAACTAGAACATGCAACTGTGTACTGGGGCTTTGGGGAGAGAAAAAACAGAGAGAGGAAGATTGGCAACAGATGTTAGCTCAGAGCAAGTCTTTCCCAGCAAAAAAGAACCGCAAATATATGTAGCCCAGCAAGGACTTTAAAGAATAGTATTCCTTGCTACTAGATCCGAGGCCCTTGTATCAGTCAGCTATTACCAAAATAATGCTGCATAACAGAAACAAGTAAAAATCTTCACATTTTAGTGGCTTACAAAAATAAGCATTTTTTTCTTTCTCATATAGCTGTAAATTGGGCAAAGCTGATGTAGGCTGGGCTTGGTTGAGTTTGGCCTCAAACTTTGGGTTGGGTTCGGGTCAGCTATTCCCTCCGTGAAGCAGGGGCTATCTAAAGCGTGTTCTTTTTGAAGCAAAAGGAAAGAGCACAGAAAGGGAAGCCCCACTGCACATTTCAAGCACCTGCTCCTGTCACACCTGCTGACACCTCATTGGTGTTACACGGCCAAGGCCAGCACCACAGGACGGGAGAGGGTACTGCTCCCCTAGGAGAAAAGAAAGAGAGAGGAGATCGAACACTTACTGGACAAAAATCTAGTCTTCCAAACCCTCTTCTCTGTGTATCATTTTTTTCTTTCTCTAGGAGTTCTCATCAAACCCTGAGATTTCCTTCCTTTCTTTGCATGAATAATTCATTAATTTATGTCTCTAGCTCAGAACTCTAATCTTAGTTCCAGAGTTTTATGACCAAGGAACTATGTGGTAACTGTGCTTGGATATTTCAAAGACACTTCAAGCTTAGCATGTCTTAAATAAAACTCATGATCACCCCCATTAGCTCCGATAGACTGATTGGTATTCTCCTAGCATTCTCCATGTCACTAAATGCCACAATATTCATCTATACAAACCAGAAATCTAAGAATCTATAATACTTCCTCTCCTTCAACTGCCAAGTCCACTTGATCCCTAAGACTCATTTCACCTTTTAAATGTATCTTCTTCTCTTCTCTTCATCTTCACCAGCATCCTATTTCACCCTACCAGCAATCCACACCTGAATCACTCTAATGTCTATTAACCAATACTGGCCCTATTTAATTTGCCTCCTATTTAGAGTAATAATTTTGAAAAGTGTATCTGATCATATCACCATTCCTGCTTAACACCCTTTAATGGTTTGGTGGTTATAAAATATATTCCAAATTCTTTGACACTACTTCTTTCAAAAAGTGGAGCCTAATTCTCCTCCCTTTGAATGTTCGTAGAACTAGTGACTGACTCCTAACAAATAGAAGGTGATGGAACCGGTATGTGACTTCTGAGGCTAGGTCTTAAAAAGGATAGCTCACTCTCTCTTTCTGTCTCATCACTTGCTCTAGGGGAAGACAGCTGCTGTGCATGAGGATACTCAAGCAGGCCTGTAGAGACGTTGACATGAAGAGGAGCTAAGACCTCCCACCAACAACCATACCAATTTGCCAGCTATGTAGGTGAGCCACTTTGGAAGTAGACCACAGCTCCAGTCAAGACTTCAGATGACCTCAGAGTTTTAGCCGACATCTTGACTGCAACCTCATGAGAGACCCAAGCCAGAACTGCCCAGCTAAGCTGCTCCTGGACTCCTGATCCACAGAAACTGTGAGATACTAAATGTTTATTTATTTATTATTTTTTATATCTCGTTTAGCACCCAAAGTCTAATTGCCGTCTGTAACCATACACACGTGCCCTATTACCACTTTGGCCTCCCCCTCCCTCCTTCCACTCTGGTAACCACCAATCTATTTTCTGTGTCTATGTGTTTGTTTGTTTGTTGTTGCTTTTAACTTTCACATATGCGTGAAATCATGCAGTATTTGGCTTTTTCCCTCTGGCTTATTTTGCTTAGCTCAGTGCCCTCAAGGTCCATCCATGTTGTTGCAAATGGCAAGATTTTATCTTTTTTTATGGTTGAGTAATGTTCCATTGTATATATTTCCACATCTTCTTTCCACATTCATCCACTGATGGGCACTTAGGTTGTTTCAAGTCTTGGCTATTGTGAACAATGCTACAATGAACATAGGGGTGCAAATATCTTCTCGAATTAGTGTTTTAGTGTCCTTTGAATAAATACCCAAAGGTGAAATAGGTGGATCATATGGTATTTCTATTCTTAATTTTTTGAACAATCTCCATGCTGTTTTTCATAGTGGCTGCACCAGTTTGCACTCCCACCAGGAGTGTACTAGGGTTCCTTTCCCTCCACGTCCTCTCCAACACTTGTTGTTTCTTGTCTTGTTAATTATAGCCATTCTGATGGGAGTGAGGTGATATCTCATTGTAGTTTTGACTTGCATTTCCCTGATAGCTAATGATATTGAATATCTTTTCATGTCCCTGTGGCCATCTGTATATCCTCTTTGGAAAAATGTCTGTTTGGGTCTTCTGCCCATTTTTTAATTGGGTTGTTTGTTTCTATGTTGTTGAGTTGTATGAGTTCTTTTTTATGATTATTTTTCATTATGCTGACTTTGTGGTAAATTGTTACACAACAGTAGATAACTTCCCGTTGCTCTTAGGACAAGAACAAAATGTTTAAGGTGCTCATAAGAGCCTCTACCCAGCTCTCCAGCCCCAGCCCATGACATTTCCCATCTCTCTTTGTCTCCCAGACACTCAGGCCTTCTTGTAGTTTTTTGAACACACTATGCTCCTTTCCACCACAGGCTTTTGTTCATACTTTTTCCCAGTAAAGTTAGTTCTTTCTATAGTCACTGAGTTACATCCTATATTTCCACTAAATCTCGGTAACCCTGTCACTTCTCCAGGTGTATTTTTCCAGATGTCACTAACCTAGTCAAATTCCCCTGTTATAACCCCTCTCTGCCACATGTATCTCCCCAACCCCATATACATATTTATCATGTGATAATTTGATTCCTGTAGCTTTCCCATTAGACTTCATGAGAGTTCAGTTTACTCGCCATTGTATCCCTGGTGCCTAGAATGTGACTGACACAGAGTTGGCAATTCAGAACAATTTGGTGCATGAGGAAATGAACGAAAGTAGATGTTCACAGGGACAAGGCAGGCTGAGAGTGATCAGAGCTGGCAGGCTGTGCAAATAAGCATAAAGACATTGCAGCAGAAAATTGTGCTTTTATCTCCACAATATCTCCTGCCTGTGTCTTTCCACTCCTCTTCAAAAATAGTTTTCCCCTTTCTCCATGCTTTACCTTAAAAGTTTCCAAAACACTTATCGCTGTTTTCCTTATTTGTCCATATCAGCTGTCAACAAAGGGTCAAATAAAACTATTTACACGAAGGTGCTGACTGTGGGCAGTCAATCCCACTGTGCTGGGAGGCACTTGGGAGAAGCAGGAGTAAAGGAAGTGAGCTGGCTGCTGCGGCAAACCCGCCCACGGAAGGGAGGCCAGGTAAGAGCTGGCAACCCCGAGTCAGTCCTGGGCAGGGGACGTGTGAGGAAAAAGGAACGGGCAGTGGGGCTAGTTCAGACCAAGGCCCGGCAGCACTGCTAACCCAAAAGGATTTGATCTAAGAAGCAAGAAAGAGATACCGCCTACAAACTGTAGGGTGAAATCAGAAGTGTCTGTTGCAGAGCTGGAGTCCACGTGGGTAAATGGGCCGAGAACCAGGGGACTAGGTGTAGTACGAAGAAAAGAGGCCTGCAGAAATAAGGCAGGAACGCAAAACCTCCAAATTGCAAGTGTTTGGAGAGACCAGGTACTCCTCTGGGCACCAGAAAATGGGAAGAAATAGAGAAGCCTCTGATGATGAAGACAAAAAGGGACCCTCCCATCAAGGGCACTGCAGTCCATTTCCAGGGCCTTCCTCTCCACCAGAGGGCACAGAGGGCTCTCGGCACCTCCTGCTCAGCGGCAGCACTGGTGGCCCTGTTCAGGAGTCTCTGCAGGCCTCCTGGGCAACAACGGACAGCAAGTGTTCACTGTCTGTTGATGGACTGAAGCTCAGCATATAGACACTTAAATGACTAAGGAGGCTCAATTTGTTGGTTGTTTTTTTAACTTGAAAAATATATTTAAGTTAAATGAATAGATATTAATTATGGACTTACGAAAGTAAAGGAGCCGTGAAGAACACTGTGGCGCGTCAGGAGCACGCATGGGCTCAGGGACTGGCTGGTCCTTCCAGGTCCTCTTTCTTGGGCAGCTCTGAGTGTGGTCACATGCCAAGCCATCGAGCACCCCCTAACTGGAGTTGCGGTGACTATGGTGAACCTCAGACAACATGCAGTGAACATTCTGAGATGGACGGCAAGTAGATTTAAAGACTCACATTTTGAGAGATTCTCAACAGATTCATTCCCTGCCTTTAATTTCAGTGGACGCTAAAACTTCTTAATAGCTTTAGTATAGTGTGTTTAGCAGAAATATCAGTGACATCTCAGTGACTAAAAGGAGTGGACCAAGGTACCACTGATCTAGGATTTTTAATTTGCTGACTTAGTGACTGAAAAAGATTAGCAAACGGTCCCCTCAATCAATTGTTATTGAATGGATTATGCAAACATAAAAAGGAAGAATTCTAAATTATTAGTTGGTTTTGCAACAGTTTTGTCATGTGTACAGACACAGCCCTTTAATATTTAATATAAAGAGAATATTGCCTTGTCCAGCATATCCTCAAATCTTTATGTCACCTGGGCTTACAGATTCCAGGATAAGCAATTCCCCACCCCAACCACCACCGCCCCTGACTAATGGATAAGTTACTCAGCTGCGCCCTTTGACGTGTTCTGATGGGACTCAAAGGCCTTCAGAAGAACTGCCAGAAGACCATCAGGTTTGCCTTCTGAATTTCCCTTTGGGGCCCTACTAAAGTGCTGTGTGGCAGAGTCACTTCCCCAGCATAAACAAATGTTGAGTCCAACCACCCTTTCTCATTCGTTTTGTCGTTAAGGCAGGAGGGGTTCTGGTTGTTGCAGCTTATGTGGCTGATGACATCCAGAGGCATCAAAATAAAATTATAAGATCGAAGTTATTTTTTATAATTTGTTCCCAAAGTGATGCATTAAAAAACCAACCATCTAATCTTGGGAGAATGTAAACTCCTTGAGATGCCTTTGGAAAGCATTTGAAACAAGTCATTGTTAACTGCAACAAAACAACCTAATAGTCACAATCTATTTGAAATCTGTCACACAAAAGTTGTAACTACATTTGAGAGTTTTCAAAACATTTGCTTTTGGGGCCGGCCCAGTGGTGAAGTGGTTAAGTTTGCCCACTCCACTGCAGCAGCCCAGCGTTCACAGGTTTGGATCCCCAGCTCGGAGCTATACACAGCTCATCAAGCCATGCTGCGGACGTGTCCCACATACAAAATAGAGGAAGATTGGCACAGATGTTAGCTAGGCAATAATCTTCCTCAAGCAAAAAGAGGAAGATTGGCCACAGATGGTAGCTCCAGGCCAATCCTCCTCACCAAAATTAATTAATTAATTAATTAAAAATTGCTTTTAAGGAAGTTAGATCAGATTTAGATTGTCC
Organism: Equus quagga; assembly: GCF_021613505.1. Taxonomy (NCBI): domain Eukaryota; kingdom Metazoa; phylum Chordata; class Mammalia; order Perissodactyla; family Equidae; genus Equus; species Equus quagga. The sequence goes on from NC_060274.1 coordinate 25,350,447, forward strand.
TTTGCAATAAGGTCACTCTCACTCATTTGCATCCTCATTAGTTTCCTTGAAAGGGAAGAAAAATATGTAGATAAAGCTAGTGAGGGACAACCCGCCAATCAATCTTCTATCGAAATAGAAAAACCAAATATCCTCCTTCTCCTCCTCCACCTTCTTCAGGAAAGCTCCCTCTTCTGAGAATTGTGTTTGAACACCTTATATGTGTATCCCATAGTGGTGGGTCCCCTGTGACAGTGTCATCAATTGTGTGCATCTCAAGAGAAAAAAATGAGGTGATCTCAGACACTAAGTGTTCTATGAATGTTAAAGAGTATCTGAAAAGAACGGTCTGGCTTCAGCTTAGCTCCCAGAGTGCCCTGGGCAAAAGCAGTTAAGACTTGCTTCCCACTGCTCTGCCTGTCCGCCACAGTGGTCATTTTATTTAACTATCACAATTTATTCCTGTCTCTCTTCTCACTAGGACTACTAGCTTTGAGAATATGGATGTGTCTTTTTATCTCTGTGTTCAGGGTCCAGCACAGTGCCTGACACACAATAAGAGTTCAATAATACTTGTTGGATGAATGGATGGACAGACACAGACAGATGACTTGATAGATGCTACGTAAAATAAATACAGAGGATAATATACACCTAAACCATAAATACTGCTTTCTTTTATTGAGCTTTGAAAGTTCTGACAATGTTTTGAGAAACAAGGTTATGTTTTGACAAAACTAATTTAGTGTTTTGCGAAGCATAATTTTGGAGCCCAAATGACTATGTTTGACAGCATCTCTTTAAGCAAAACTGCATTTTGTTTGGACCAGGGCATCATGACTGACAAGTTATATTTTCTCTTTGTTTGAAAGTCTTGCAGGGACGTCTGACTGCGCCAGCTATGGGTTCTTTCTGGTCTCTGCTGCGTCAGACCCTGACAGAGGCCTCCTTCAGGGTTGCGGCGTCTTCGTGGGTTTCCCAGAACCCTTAAAAGGGGCACCCGAATTCTGCTAACGTGATTTCAGAAAATGTTTTTTTAAAATATGTTTCTTTAAGGGACGAGACCAGAAGTAAGGCCATGGATGCCCCGATGTGCCCCAGTGACAGGGCCGTGGGTATGCTTCTTTGAGGAAGAGCTTCATTCATGGGATTCTACTAACCACGACACGGGCAGGCTGGAGGATTGCAAATCCACCTGTGAACGGAATCATTTGTTCCAATTTGGTGTTTCAGACTTTCTGAGAATAGCATTTCCAAGAAGAACACCCAGGAGAATATAAAGTGTGAATAATCCCGGATTTCTCTCTCTCCTTTTAAACTAAAAATTTAGATAATAAATTACACATTAAAACATTTGCATTTTACGGTTTAACATAGTTTACACAAATTGATTTGTTTGTGGCAAGTTCTGACCTGAAACATTAAAACCAGCGACCAGCGGCTCTGCAGAGCGTGCAGCAGGAGCAGGGAAGGCGGCCTCGGCTGTGGTCTGGCTTTGCTCTCTGTCACCAGTGCTCTTTACAAGGCCGTAAGCCACAGCTTAGAGATGCTGGAAAGAGTTTTAATCTTTTTCTTTCTCTTTCAAAAAATGAATTTGGCCAGAAACTTTATTATTTGCATACAGTAGGATCTTCACCTAGCTTGTGCTATATCTTGTCCACATGGTAAAATGTGAATATGAACTTTAGGATTCAAAACACAAACCAGCAGGTAGTGAATACTGCACTGAAAACGTATTCACAAATGTGGCCTTCTTGTCTTTGGCTCTGGAAACAACAACACTATGTTAGTTCCAACCTACTTAGGGGAAAATATGTATTTGGAACTAAACTGTTAATGACAACATCCCTTCAAATAGGCCTGATTATGACTGAGATGACACAAATTTGCTATGATAATTGCCTGTGTGAAAAGTGAAACTTCCAGGAAAGAGAGATCACCTGAGCAGCCATGGCCACAAGGAGGGTGTCCAATGTGATGTGAAAGTCAATAGGAAATTGCATTCACCCGGCAGAATTTTGCTTTACTTTATAGCCAAATTGCATAAACAAAGACATTATTCAACTCTTCCTATTCCCTGCTAATTAGACAAAATGATAACAAATTAAGTTACTAGTAGAGTTCCTGCACATTATTGGCACTTAATAAATGTGAGTTTGTTCCTCTCCAGAAAGGCAGATTTCCTTTGAGACTCCGTCGTCCGGCGCTCCTCAAATGCGCGTGATGCTCGTGAGGGCTCCGCAGAGCTTCCTCCCTTCACAAGCCTCTCATTGCTCCTTCCTTCCTGAGACCTACAATGACTAAAAGAAAGAGGAATAATCTGAATAGGAATTGGTGAATCCAGCCCAGTTCCAGCTACTCATTTGAGTAAGCCCTCTGAAAGCGGGCTCTTTCTGTGCCCTTCATCTTGGGATCCTCGAATCCAAGACCCTGGATGGACTTTATTCTGAGGCTGAGAATACTATGGCCCAGAGGGAGTAAGTGAATGATCGATCTCGTGGCCAGGCGAGTAGGCCAATTCTTGTTAGCTCGCTTGCTACGATGGTGTGAGGTGTTTGGTGAACAGACAAGAAATTATACCTGCGTCTGGAGCCAAGAGGACGTACACATAGGAGGTTGCACCATAATTAAAAATATCCACATATTTTAGATTTCCATTATAATGGGCCAAAAAGAATTTGGGCTTTCTTTAATGTTCCCATTCCAGCCTTTCCTTTCACAGGCCTAGGTCCTGAAATACTAAAAATATAGCTACTGAGAAGGCTTGCACCCCTGGGGACACATGTGCTCTGGCTGCCTCTGTTGCCCCGTCCCCTCACCCAGCCAGCAGGGAGAGTAAATCTTGCCTCCGTGCCTGTTGCAATCCCTCTCTGTGTGTTAAGTGAACTGAGTTAACTTTCAGAGTGGTCGTTTGCCATTCAAATAATAAATGAAATTGCTTCTATTTGCATATGTTCTAGAATTTCCCAAGTGTTTTACATCTGTTATCTTGTTTGATCGTCACTTCTCTGAAGCAGGCAGGGGTAGGTATTATTGCCCTTATTCTAGTGATAAGGAGTCTGATAGAGAGGTGAAGAAGTATCTCAGGGAAATGTATTTGAAGTACAGTGTCACCAGGTGGTTGAGGGCAAGAAGATGATGTGTTGGTTCTTCTTTTTAACTGAAATTCCTATGATGGACACAAGTAGGCAAAAGTCAATGAAATTTAAAATATATATCTCATGATTTCAGTTATGGTGCATTTGAACAACTTGTAAATAGCATAAAATTGTATTTTGTATAAGTACCTTTCTCAAAAATCTGTGTCTCTTTATCACCACTTAATCTAACCTCCGTCTTCCCCCTAGACCTGATCAGGCTGTTTTTTAATCCACGTCGTATCCACTACTTTAAGCCAGATTCCTCCCAGGCTGAACTCCAGGTGCACCTCTCTCTCTGTCTGTATGCAGTCTTCCCTCACTGGCCTTCCAGAGACAGGTAAATGCACAGCTTTCAGCTCCCGTCCAGCCCTGCATCAGCTGCCGGGCTGGGTTGTGTCTTGAACTCTCTCCCACGTGAGTGAAGCACACGTCTCTCTGTTTCTGCAGGTCCCACTCCCCACTACCAACTCTTCTCAGCCCAGGAAAGCTTTCTCCTGGCGTTGTTCTTTTCAGAATATGAAGGGAAGTTCTCTCTCCTCTTCTTAATTCCCTCTCTGATCAGCAGCTGCAAGCAAGGCATGATGCCTTTCAAGTACAAAGCATCTCTGAAGCCAGTTGCTGCCAGTAACACAACATACAACTTTTAAACAACCCTGTCGGATACAAACTCTTCCAGCTGAAGAGTTCCTCTGAACTGATTTCTAAAATGGGTGATATTCTTCCAGAACAAAACATTTTCTGCTAGATTTTTTCCAAAGGTGATTTAAATCATCACGTGATTCATTTATCCTTAAAAGCTCAACTTCTTTCCTGTGTGCAGCTCAGTTAAGTAATGATTTCTAGTACCATGATAGTGTGAGGGTCTCCTGCGACTTCCGGAAAGCTCTGAGTGCTTGGGTGTTTGGTATTAGAAACCCTCCCAGGTCCTTTTCAAGGGGAAGGTGACGGGTAGGTGCATCTGTGTGGATTTGGAGAAGAGCCGGTGAATGGTCAAACATGTTTTTAGTGGATTTTAGCTTTATTAAGGTTTTTTAACTTATTTCCCTAGAAGATTGTGTGAATGTCATTCACCCCACATTTCTCCTACTTCAATATCAATTTTATGGAACTCGGTTACTTCTTCCTTTAGTTGTAAAATGTGTAAGTAGTTAATTACCTTCCCAGGCTCCACCTGTTTGCCTTCTTTATATCTCACTAGGCCCACCCCTCACACCCCTAGACCTGTACTACCCAATACAATGACCACGGGTGACTACTTAAAGTTAAATTTAAATTAATTTTAAAAACTAAAAATTTAGATCTTTAGTTATACTGGCCACATTTTCAGTGCTCAAGGACCACATGTGGCTAGAGGCTGCTATATTGGACAGCGTAGCCATCACACATTTCCATCATCACAGAACGTTCTACCGGACAGCAGTGCTGTAGATTGCATGACCTATAAGGACAGACTCTAGATGTGTTTTTCTATGGTAGCATAGGGCCTTGAGTGTTAGCATATAGTAAGCACACAGCAATATTTGTTAAATAAATAATCCATCAGGAAGATCCCTCCCTACTCCCAATTTGGGAAGACAGAGAATGGGGCTTTAAAAAGAATCCTCGTTGGAAAAAAAAAATAAAATGAGAGCCTAGCTAAAGTGGCAGCTGATAAATGTGGGCAGGAAGAGTAACCATAACCCAACACAAGTGTGTGCCTTATTCAGTAACTGCAAAACGATTAATAGTTCACCTTGAGTTAGCTATCCTTTCAGCACTTACATTTAAAAATTTTTCAAATCTGGCTGCTTTATCAAAACTGGCAATTTAAATCATTGATCTAACCAGCTTCTAGCCAGAGTTGTAGCAAAAAAACCTATCATTGGGGCTAAAGAGTTCTCTAGTCAATTCTTCATTAATTCAACACATGATTGTGTTCAATATGCAAAGACAGAAAACAAGAAAGTGGGGGAGCTATCAGTAAGGTACCCTCCACACAAAAACTTCTTTGCATAAAAGCAGTCCCCAGTGGGAAAATGCATTTGACTTCAGGAGCTTACTCATAAGTTATTTGTTAAAATAATCTTTCCCATAGAAACTGTGTCCCATAATGTTAGGCTCCAAGACCAGCCTTCTAAAACCAATGTCATCCATCCCATAGGTAAGGTAGACTCTTAAGACTGTGTGTGCCACCAATTCTATGGGGAAATACATTCGAAGTTCGAAGTCAGGGTGTCTGAATAGATGCCTCACCAGTTATCCCTTCCTGCCTTAACTCTCTGGGGGTTTGTGGCCTTAGGCCAAGAGGGCAAGAGGTCTAATGGGGTAGAAAACAAGATGGGAACAAGCAGAGACACATAAGGAAGAGGTGGTAGGAGCTCTGGAATAGGGAGTAGGATGAGCAGAGAGGGTGGCTCAGAAACAGATGTAGGGCATCTGAGAGATGGTAAGGTAAGGGTACAGTGGTGGGAAGGAAGCAGTAACGGAGGAATGACAGGGGACAGGCTTCCCCCTTTGATACCCCTAACAATCTGCTGCTACCCTTCTTCCTCACCGCCACCCAGCATTGTGATCAAACCCTTAAATGACTTCCCAGGTCTTTTAAGACAAAGACAAGAATCCTACTTTGACCTCAAGACTCATTTGTCTCCTCTCATGCCTCAGCTGTCACCAGGCTGCCCTTGACCCCTTCTCCCCAGCCACACTGGCCCTCTCTCTATCATTCCCATGCCCCGTATCACCTCAGATATTCAAAAATACTACTTAACCTGGAAGCTTCATTTCCTTCTGGGTTGAGTTAACTCCTACTCAACCTTCACATTTCAGCTTTTATCACTTCCCCAAGAAAATCCTCCTTGAACCTCGGGATCAGGTTTAATTTCTCCTTTTTCCTAAACTTGTAGCATCATGTACTTTTCCCTCATTGCCTTTATCAGAGTGCTGATTTTATATCTATTCATGTCATTGTTTGATTAAAGGCCATTTTTCCCTCTTGAGTCTAGCCTGTAAATTCCAGGAGGCCTATTTCCAGAGTCGCTGTGTCCTCTGCCTTGTCTAGTGCCTGGCACATAAAACATTCACTAAATATGGCCTGAGTGAATGCATGACCAAACAAATGAAATGCGCTGAGGAGGGGGTCGCGGGCTTTAGATGAGGGACAGCAGGGTTAGCCCTCCCTGCTTATGGAGGGAGCAGCAAAGAGGGGTGAAGTTTATGTGCACACCCAACTGTTCATAAATAAGGAGTGACCACAAGTGAGGACTTGCCTGTCTTCATGAGGAAGTTAAGATGTTTATGCAATTCAGTACATTTTCCCATTCTTTCTCTCATCCTCTTTTTGTGACTTATCCTAAGAGGCTTGGACTGAATTTGAGTGGAATTGGGAAGACAGGAGGCTCTGTCCTCCAATAGAATAACACACTTCCTCTCCTTAAAAGAGAGAAATACTGTAGAAAGAGAAACTGTTCACAGAACGCTTGATTTAGAATTGTCAGGGAAAAAAAGAATCAAATCAGAAAGCAGCGTCTTTGCCTTCCTTTTATGGTCACAATTGAGTAACGGCAGATCAAGAAAACAAATGTGCCTAATTGTCTGCTTTGTAGTACCTTGAGGGGCTTCATGACAGGGAGCACTTGTCTCCCTAAATGAGTTTACTCTAATGAGGTTAGCCTCCTAAGAACATACTAGTATTTACACTTTGTGCTTCTGACCCTAAGGGGTTAAAATGGAATGGGGCCACCTTTTCAGCATTCATTTTATTGTGTCCTGCTAAAGTCAAAAAGAATTGCTTGTAAAGGCAGAAAATGTCATCGTTTGTGCACTTGCCCTGACCCCAGCATCTAAAAATACAAAATGTTGGAATTTCTAGAGCAGGTGACTTGGAAAAGAAAAAAAAAAAAACTTAAAGAGAGCTAATTGTTTAAGGTCTAAATGTAGTCCACAGAAGAAGACAGAAATAGGCGGGCATCTCTCCATGTGGCCAGCCCGCCTACAACTGGGCACACAACTCTTTCGGAAGACTTTGTGTCTCTGCATTTTTCCTCTCAGTTTAAAGAGAAGCATTTCGTTTTCCACATGATGGATAAAAGTATCATCTTGGCTACCTTCTGTCTACAAGTGGGGTTAATTTTAGGCTGATCCTCATTTTGAGTGCACAGAGGAATTTATACTACTCATCAACCTTTGCTAGAAGCCTAAGAAAGCCTTTAAGTCTTGGAGAAAGTCTCTCCTGTTTGAAGAGATTTTCCCGCCACGTGTCAAAGCCAGAAAGGGTGGGTGTGGATTTAGAAGAGTTTGCACCTGGTCCTGTGTATGCCAGTGCCGCTGTCTTGGGCTACCTCTCAGTTTAACTTTCCTTTTTCCTTTAATATGTACTCTACTTCTTAGTTTAAATACACATTTCAAAACACTTCCTTTGGGTTCTAGTGTGAAGGAAATTGATCACTCTTCAACTGTGTGTTTTTCATTGACTTCCTCCTTCCTGCCTTAGGAAATTAACTTTCAGTCCTCTCTGATTTGACCTGTTAAACAGGGTTTGTGACACATTTCCATACAACAAGATTTAATGAATCCTAAATGCTGCAGACTTCACCTGATAGAGGCTACACATTCCCGTGTAACTTTTAAAGATATAACAATCAAACTTAAATTTAATTGTAGCTGCAAAGCATATTGACTGACATCATTGTCCATAATATATTGAAATAGCCAGCTATTGTCTTAATTCTCTGCTCCAGTTGCAAGGCACTCTTCAAAAATCAATTGCCTTCTCCCTGTGCAGAGTTGCTAGAAGTGTGTATCTGACTCATAAACTCTAAAAGTATTTATTTCCAGGTTCATATCAGTTGTTTTTATTCCCATTAAAATTGAAATTTAATGTTTGAACTGAGAAGGATCAATAACGTCTGAGGGCAACTCGGCCTGAATATTTCACAGTCCATTGCAAGAAGTTGTTCGTACTGGTTCTTTGCCAAACTGCCACCTGAGCAACCAGATCGGTGACCAAACAGGTGACAACGTTCCCATTTCCCACAGAAACACACCCAGCACTCCTGTCGCCACACTGCAATTCCTGACTTCAAGCACTTGCTGGATTGTCCTGTTGTTCGTGTGGTTATACTCCGCCGATTAGAAAAATCAGCTCCAGAATCCCCTATCTCAGCCTCCAAAAGTCATGTTTACTTCTCAGAAGTAAACCTTCCTCCAAATCCCAGAATGTAGCAGAGTGACAACTTCCAGAGAATTCCATTGCCTATAACAGCCTCTTTTCCGAAGAAGGAAACTTCTTGGATCTTCTTTGGAGACATCCTTCACCAGGGGGAAATTTTCTGACTCTGACCTTCTGGATTTCTCCATAATGTTGTCTCAACCAATCACAGAAATACATTTGGTGACACCACATGCTCACACACATACTGTGTACACATCTAATACAACCTCCCCCAAATATGATTTTTCATGAAATAAAATTTTTCACAGTAATCGATTTTCCTAGAATGAATTAAATTAATTAGCATTCTCTTCCTTGAATGTTGTTTCCTTCGATTGCTCCTCTTTCTCCTGCCAGTATTCTGTCCTATTATCCATTTTTAAGACACAAAATTTTGCACCTTTGACTTTTATATTTTTTGCTCTCCTACCATCTTTTACCATAATTTCTTTCTTGTTTCCTTCTTCCAAATCACATATTCAGCTTGGTTTTTAAATAATCTTTTAACATCTTGGAAATAAAGGGTCAGTTGGAGAACAGAAACAGGAGAAAACAGAGCCTTGTCATGTTTGTAAAAAGAAAAGATGAAGCCAAATGAAAATTGCAAGATCTGTTACTTTTGTCCATCCGTAATTTTCCCGACCAAGTGTAATACTTCAAACCTTCTTCCTCTCTGGTTCTCACTGGACTGAGACACTGCAGGTGCCACAGTTTAGATTCAACAATGAAAAAAGTCCATTTCTTTTCTAGTTCCACAGCAAAGACATCACAGAAGATAGTTATCATGAGCTAATTGCAGTCCTTGAAAATTACCTTTGTGCTTTGCAAATATGCATTTTTTTTCTTTGCTGGTGATGAAGAAGTTGGCAGTTTAAATACAAAACACTATTTAAAGTAACAGAGTACAGTTATATAACCTTTTCACATAAATCACACAATAACTCTTTGTGCTTTGTAAGAAAAAAAAGAACTGCAGTGCTTGTTAAGAAGATTTATTTATATAATAATCTATGCAAAGGACTTTTTTTCCTTTTCTAAAAGTGGGCTGTTCTTTTTTTAACCTCTGGAAGTTGCAGACTAGAGGGCAGGGGTGTCCTCCAGTCACCAAGTTGAGCTGCACACGCTCCAGCTACTAAAGACTCTAATTCGAGTCGTATTTTGGCATTACCATATGTCTTTATTTCCAAGCACATGGGAAACTTAAGGAATAGTCTGTGCCTACTAAATAAATAAAAATATAGAGTCAAAATTCAGTGCAACATAAGGATTCCTTTGCATCCACAAATCCCACCATGACTTGAGATCATTTTTCTCAGTTTTTCAGGAATTCTATTTCTTCAAGTATGTTTGATTAGTGAGGGGGCAGTGAAATCCACAGGACCAGTGAAGCCCTATAGTTTCTCCACTGATTCTCCGTGGAATTCTTCCATTAGGTCCTTCTTACCCCACTCACCTTCCTGCTCATCCCTCATTTACCCCCTCTAACCTTATTTCCTGATTTAAACTTAGAAGCAGTAGTCTTTCATTATTTAAACATTGTCCCTACCATTTAAAAATATCCCCCAACTAAGATGTCCTGACACAAAATTGATCTTATGACTGACCAGTCCACCCTGAAGAGCCAGGGCTGTACATAAATTGCTAAATGCTAAGCTTGGTTCAAACTGACCCACTTAATCCTCAGTCCAGAGGATCAGTCCAGGAAGAGTGCTCCTTTCACGGAGATAAACCTAGTAGAGGCATTTCATTGGTCAAATATATCTATTCTAACTCTTGCTGAACAGTGGGGCTTCTGAAGACAGGGAAACCCACAAGGACCTCTTGTGTGTCCTTATCTTTCATTGAGATGCTGACCTAACTCTTAAAAGCTATCTCCATGGGAAATTCTGGGCTCCACTCCAAAACCAACCAGTAGGAGGTGGCTCTCTTAATCAGTGGCTGTGTTCCCTCTTTATATAAACAGGTTAAGCCAGCTGCCAGAGCCTCTGCAACCAATTCCAGCTCACATTACCCGCGGCTGGAAGATGGGCCTGAACCAAAGCAATGTTATGAATGCAGAGAACTCTACCTCTCCCAGGTGATAGCAAGCGACCTGTTGCCTTATATGGTGACCAGAGTCATCAGTAATCTTACCTTTATTCCTCAAGAAAATGAATAAAATGTGGCACATGTTCATTGCCAGAATGGGTAAGATTTTACTAACTTGCCAATTGGAGGAAATGACTCAATAAGAAAAGAGGAAATTTGATCATTCTGATTGATGTGTATTTGTCAAGCTACCCATTTTCCTAGCATAGTGGGAAAATAATAAAAGTAGAGAAAACTCTTTGGTTATACACAGAATGGAGGTGATTGTTAGGGTGGGATTTGATTAACTGTAGGGACATCCTCCCAAGCAGCTACTCCACCAGAGGTTATCGTTGCCCAGGGTGGAACTCAGAGTGTCAGTCTGAAGAATCACAGGCATGGCAGACACTGAAGAGACTCTGCTGACAGAGTCTGCTACTGTCCTCAGGGGGCCACTCCTCACTTTGACCCTAAGGATGTTTCTCAAAATTATGAGTTGCCCCAAATAAAAACAGACCCTGTGAAATAAAACCTAAGTAACTGGAAAAATAAGACAGGCTTCTGAGCTACACTTATGGATGCTGGCCAGTAATCAAGGAAAAAAAAGATGAACCATCATGTCCATCGGCCTAAAAAAATTTGAAACTTGATTATGGTTTAGTCATTATTCCAGAGCATTAAAAAAAACAAAGCCAACAAATGTGCAAAAGCCTTCCCGTGCAGTGTGCTCTAGCGGTGTCTCAGTGAAGAATATTCTGCTCCATTACTCACGATCACGGTAATCCTCAGGAATTCCAGACCTCGCTTCTGAAAGAGATGCTTTCCCAGAGAAGGTACTTTAACATGCTATCACATTGATTTAAAATCACTGAATTAAGGCCGCTGGTTTATAGGTCAAGCCATATTTGAATGGCTTAAAATAACTTTTTGCTCTTTGCTACCAGAATTGAATGCAAAGTGTGTAAGGCCCTTATGCTGATCTTGTTTTCAAACACATGCAATAACTACTGCAATCCCAGGAGGATTCCTCTGTTTTTATTTTGATAACATAACGTTACACCCATGGGAGCTGAGCTTTTCAGGTGTTAAGGAGGATTTGTTATAAGAAAATGATTATAATAGGACTTAATGTAATTGACAGTCAAGGGGCACTAGCCATACAGTGTATCAGAGAGAGTGTCAAAACCTGCAGTGAGGGTGGAGTGCCTTCTGCTAAGTAAACAACAAAAGTGGAGAGAGAAGAAAATATTCTATGCACAACAGGATCTACAAGTTTGGCCGACCTGACAAGCCCGCGCCACCACGGTGGGATGAAACCCAGGGGGCGGCAGGGCTTCCCCGGCGAGAAGGGCCATAAATGGCTGCACCCTTCCCGCCCCACAGGAACGTTTTGAAAACAAGTTGCATAATCCCCTGAATTCTAGTCTCCAACTTGACAGGCAGTAACCATAGGCCCGCCGAGGCTGCAGGAGGGAAAGGCCTACCCTGAGTCCTTGCCCTGGCCCTTCCAGTCCCAGGAACCCGGGGCGAGCATCACTCTCAGTCCTTCGGCGCCTCTGCTGGCCTCACTGATGTGGGCGGACGTGAGTGCATGTTGGCACGTGCCCAGTCCGGGCCTGTCCAGCTCCTCAGCTGTCTTTCACCCCTTTCCTTGACAATGCTGTTCTCTCTCTAAGAACAATAAGTTTATGGAACACTACAGCACTTTTCCGTGGAGATAGGCCCATGAAGAATGGAGGAATCCTCACCAATTCAGGCCTCATGAAGTAGTTCTAAACTCCCAAGCTCAGAACTTGGTGGCAGCAAGCACAAGTGGGAGACTCAGAGCTGCAGGCTCGTCCTCCTCTGTATCACCATAGGGCTTTTTTCTTCCCCAAAATTTGCTTTCCTGCCATTTTAGGATGTCACTAGGCCATCTTGATCATAGCTACTCTTAGGAGCTATATTTTGGTTGGCTCTTCGTTGCTACCCATGATTCTGTAGATGGACAGAAGCAGGACCTGAAGTGTAAGACCAACAGCCAGTGAACATTCTTTCCAACCATGACTGCTAGTCCTTTACTGCTGCAGCATCCCATAAGCCTTGGGAGAAGAGAGACATTGGTGCAGGCAAGACTGGGAACTTAGTATCGCTGCTATTAGCATTAATATTATGCATGTATACGTTGCATTTCTCAAGCATGAACATGATTTATGAAATCACGCAAGACAGCAAATGACACCCGTGGTCTTGTGAGGTGTTGTTTCTCCACACCAGTGCATTGCTACCAGAATTCCCAGTATCTGTTAGAAATGTAAGCGTCACCATGTGATTTTTTTTAAATATGAAGTTTTCTCTTCTAATTGTTGCTGCCTCCAAATCATGAACAGGCATTTCAGAAGATTCATATCACACTTAAGGAATTTTCTCTTCTCCTTTCTGCCTAGGTCCTTTGTATTTTTAAATTTTTTTTGGCACCAACATGTGTTGTCTTTTCCCCTCTATAAGATTTTACTTTTATTTCTATGCGAGACACACCAATATAAAGGACAATAATGAAAAATAGTCTAAAATGTGCATAAATGCAAACATATATATATACGTATATATGGCAGCTTATATAAGTCTTTATATTTATATGTGAATATATGTTTTCTGTGATTTGGGAATTAATAATATTTTACCCTAAATCGTGATGTCATTCTAAGAACACTGTATTCCAAGGAGCTGTAAAGCCATTCTACATAGAACTCCTCCCTCGCAGACTGATGGCAGAATACCACATTAAAGCAAGTTGTTGTTACCTCTATGAAGCAGGTGATCAACTAATTACATGCTTTGATTAAAATATCCGTCTCTTTTAGAATTTCCTTTTTTTTCTGCTTGGTTAGAGTGAGCTGTGTAGTGACAATCTCAGAAAGTACTAAATGTTTTTTTAGTACTAAAAGTACTAAATGTAGATCCACCAGCAAAACTAATTTGGGTGACCTAACATAGAAATTCGAACATTCATTGTACTTTCTCTACAGATTTTCCTGTTGTTTGTTACATCTCTTCCAATCTGAACACATTTCTTTCATTCCAAACCTACTTCCCCATGCCCCACATAGGATTATTCTAATTAAGCACAAATGTGACTTCCACTTCAGAATCCTTAATAAAGTTCTGTCATAAACCACTTGTTCCTTTGATCACAGTTCTACCTTTGTTCTTTCATGCTCCATGAACTTTAACCTCAGTTAATTTTGCTTTGTTCTTTTTGCACATTCTCATTGCTAAGAATCCTTGCCTGCCAGTTCCTCTGTCATGGGCAACCCACCAACCAACAGCTGCCAAGCATCCTCCTTCTCTTCCTTCACCCTCCGCAGGAAAGTACCCTCTTCTGAGAAAGGCGTGTGGTCAAATTGAAAATCAATTTGAGTTTGTTCATTGTTTTGCATTTTTAGAATGATCACTACCTTGAATTATAATATGGATTTTAATCTTCAAATTTAAAAATAAGCATATTAATGATGTTACATTTGTGAAGAACTAGTACCATCATTTCACAAATGAATTCAAGATACCCTCCTTTTGGTCAAGAGTGGAATTGCTGTCCTCCACGCCTTGAATTTAGGCATATCCATGTGACTTGTGTTAGCCAATTAAATGATAAAGAGACAGTGTATAGTTTGCCCTACTCCCTTCTCTCTCCTCCAGTGATATGGGGAGCATGAGTCTATATGGAACTCCCAGCAACCTAGATGCCTCAGTGATTATGATAAGCAGAGACCCCACCAACTTGCATTGATTTGTACCACAAATAAATCTTTAGGGTTGTTTGCTGCCACAGCATAACCTATGTCATCCTGACTAATTAACTTAGAAGGAGAAATTTGTCCTTTCACTTAATGTCACTGCAGGGCTCATCTTCATAATAACCTTGCTGCTGTATTCCAAGCTCTCAAGCATGTTTTATCACTTATTTTCAGTATTTTTTTTTTAGCTTACCATTTTCAAGTCTCAGATAGAAAGTCTAAGACATAAAGAAGGAAAATGATTCCATCAGTGTTTTCCTAGCAATCATTTCTAAAGGCAGAAATAGAACAGATCTGATGTCCAGCCAGTGCTGTCTCCTCTGAAGTAGAAATTACAAAGAAATTCAGGTTAAAATCCAGCTGGAGGAATAGTCAGAGAGGCATGGACTATTAAAGCTGAAAGAGCTTCAGAGATCACCTTATCCAGACGCCTTACTTTAAGAGGAATGTCCTGGCCCAGTGAATTTAAAGGAGTGTCTTGGCTAAGGCCACACACCACCTACTTAGAGATTGTGGAGTACAAAAGCTCAGATCCCTTATGCCAGTGTTTTTCTTTGATAATATATGTACCCTGAATGAAAAGAAACTTCTTGAAGATTCTGAGAACAGGTAGGCATTTTCCTAAATATCAGATTAGAAACTAAATCCATAATCTTTGGATATATCTTTCAGATCTGAGTTATTGTTATCAAAAAGTTATACCTGGAAAACTGGATAACCACATGCAGGAAAATGAGATTGAGCCCCTGTTTTACACCAAACTCACAAAAATTAACTTGAAATGGATCAAAAACTTAAATGTAAAACCTGAAGTCATGAAACTCCTAGAAGGAAATATGGAAAAAAGTTCTTGACGTAAGTCTTAGGCAATGATCTTTTTTGGATATGACACCAAAAGCACAAGAAACTAAGGCAAAAATAAACAAGTGGACCTACATCAAATTAAAAAGCTTCTGCACAGCAAAGGAAGCCATCAACAAAATGAAAAGGCCACCTACAGAATGGGAGAAAATATTTGCAAAATGTATATCTGATAAGAGGTTAATATCCAAAATATAAAAAGAACTCATACAACTCAATAGCATAAAAAATCCAATTAGAGGATGGGCAGAGGAACTGAATAAACATTTTTTTGTAGTACACATACAAATGGCTAATAGGTACGTGAAAAGATGGTCAACATCACTAATCATGAGGGAAATACAAGTCAATACCACAACGAGATATCACCCTCCTACCTCTTAGAACAGCTATCATCCAAATGATAAGAGATAACAAGTGTTGGTGAGGATGTGGAGAAAAGGGAACCCTGTACACTGTTGGTGGGAATGTAAATTGGTGCAGCCGTTGTGGAAAACAGTATGGAAGTTCCTCGAAGAATTAAAAATAGAACTACCATGTGATCCAGCAATATATGTGGTGGTTAGCAGGGCTTAGGGGGATGAAGCAAACGGGGAGATGTTGGTCAAAGAGTACAAACTTCCAGTTATAAGATGAATAAGCTCTGGGTATCTAGTGCACAGCATTGTGATTATGGATAACCCTACTGTAGAATATACGTGAAAGTTGCTGAAAGAGTAGATCTTAAATGTTCTCATCCAAAAAAATAAATAGTAATTATGTGCTGTGATGGAGGTGTTAGCTAACACCATGGTGTTGATCATACTGCAATATATAAGCGTATCAAACCAACACAATGTGCACCTTAAAGTTACACAATGTTATATGTCAATTATATCTCAGTAAAGTTGGGGGAAAAGTTTTGCCTTTATAACTAATAAAATAAACATTAAGATTTATTATTGAAACAAAAGCAAAAAACAGAGTTTTCTGGAACTTTCAATCGCCGAGAATCTTTGGATTCTAATTGAGAAATACTGCACTGAGACTCACTGAGACTCATTCTGGGACAGAGTAGGTGTTAATATGTATTTGTGAAATAGATAGTTCTCCTTGTAGCACCCAGTTCAATTCTTTTTCCAGCATATTATGCTGAAGTTAGTAAAAAGTAGATGATGACTCTATTAACTAATCACCTGGGTGAGAACGGTGATAAGCTGGCACTGTACCAGCCTAACTGGTTGATTTGTAAACACTCTTATGAGACATTGAGAAAAAGAAGAGAGGAAAGGCCCTAGCATATTTTTAACAGGTTAGAGGAAAAGTTCATATCTTCAATGGGTACAAACACGACCTCCCAACATACTCATACTCTAATTCCAAACCTGCCATTTCCATTAACTCTGGACATTAAGTCATCATCCAGAAGCCATGTTCTCTTCCTCCACTACAGGTAGTCGCTACCCAGGATGAAGCTCCCTGTCCCAAGGCGAGGAAATAGATGCTATGTGCCAGACACCTATGCGGACTGGTTCCATCAATGGCTCTGTGCCCTCAGTTACAGAGAAAGAAACAAAAATTCACAAAGCTAAAAGAAAGTAATTTGCCCAATCTCCTTAGGTAATATATTGTAAAAGAGGGCTTTGAACCCAAGTCTGTCTAAGAACAGAGAGAATGACAGAATGGCCTTGCCAAAACAGGTTGCCTCCCACTGCAGAGCAGCCTCACTTTATGTCCCCTCAGATGGCAGCTCTTTGGGGAACTGTCACGTGACCACTATCCCTACCAAGAGCGAGGCTTGCTTTCTAAGATGGTCGCTTGCACTTCACTTTCATTCCTACCAGGTCAGTAGCAAAGGACAGTACAGAAAAGGATAACTGTCTCTAATCTTAAAGCATTGGAAAGCCAGAAACTTGCTCTCCTGGCTCTCGTCATCTAATTCTTGGTGTGAGTGAAGTTAAACGCAGTAGTTAGCCTAATGAGAATGCAGACTTTTGCTGGTCTGGAACCATTTAAAAGTTGCTTTCTGGTTTCTGTGGTAAAGTACCTTGAAGTCCTACTTTAAAGCGTAAGTGGGTGGGAGTTGAATTTGCACAAAAAACCGAGAGAGATTATCAATCTGCTGATCCACCTTCGTCAGGTAGGAGGGAAGCTTTGAGGCTTACATCGAATTGTCTCTGTAGACTCAGTTTCTAAAACTTTGTATAATTCACGGCGCACCAGTCCCCAGGAGAACATCCAACACTCTAAACAATGGACAACTTGAGTCAGAAGGAGGATGATGTGAGCAGGTTCCTCTCTGCTCGGGATTTTAACATCCTCCTCCTCCTGAGGCTGCTTTTCTGTTTCTCAACACAGATTTGAAGCGATCAGGGCACAGGGGGAGGGAGAGAGGGACTCGTTAGAAGTTGCAAGTAATTTAAGTACATCAACCGGAGAACACTGATATTAAAAACAGAAGTTTTCCAAACTAAAAGTTAGATTTTGAAAAAACAATCTGTATAAAGGAAACAAGCTATTTTTTCCTGCTATTATTAAAGGGAAGAAGTAATAATATGGGCTCAAAACCATTCTTGCAGACCTACTATTTCTGCCTGTTCTACTGTTTGATCTCTACTACAGTAAGGAAGCACTGCACAGGCGTACTCTTTTCTCAAGCAATCTAATTTTCCTAGTACTTCCTTCTAATGGATTTCTGCACCACAAATTTATCAAGACATTTTAACACAGGCTACCTTTCATGTGGTGAGATGGAGAGACCCTTAAGGGAAGGAGGATGGCCAGGAAGCAAATCGATTTAGGCTGGAAGCAAGCAAAAGACAAAGCACTAGGAAGAAATTCAGGAGACCTGGATCTGGGGCAGCCCATCAGCTGGCAACCACAGAGCCCTGAGCTCATGAGGGAGGTCAACATCAACCATGACCAAGACAGCACGGCCTTGCCCTGCCCCCCTGCCAGGCTTTCTGGAAACTCGAGTTCCATGAGCCCATGATCACATTTCATCTTCATGATACCTGCGCATAGCTACTATCATTACATCTGTTTCATATGTCAGGAAACTGAGGCTCAGAAACATTGTTCAAATAGCTGGTAAGTTGAAAGGAGGAACTTAAAACCTAGTCTGCTGAACATTATTTACATGTTTATTTTATTTACGTGCTTAGTCAATAATAATAGTATAATGAAAAGTCCATCAGACCCCCAGGTTCATGAGTGAAATTGAGTCCAGAAATTCTTTGAAATTGTGCAGGAAATATTCTGTGTAGTTTTTTTCTTCAGGGGAAAGTGTCTGTATGCTTTATCTGATTCTCAAATGGGTTTTGTGGTCCAAAACGTGGTCTGTGCTGTATCGAGAGCGTTCAGAGGCCAGCTCCCAGAACGTCTCTCTAACTGTATGCTTTTGTGCTGGACCTGTATTTCAGATTTCCAAGGCCTCTCCCATCTTTAAAATGTAATAGTTCTGTTATCTTAAAAGGAATAGTCAAGAAGTATGACAAACTTTCCTTCTGCCTTTTGTAAGCCCTTCCCACCCTACATGCACCCCCCCCCCAGCTTTACACTCCCACCCCCTATCAATTTTTATCACTCCCAAAATCAGACAAAATATATCCAGTTGCCATGTGCATTCTTCATAGCCTTTCCAAACACTGATTATGTGACGCATGGAGCATGAGTCAGGCCAGGGAGAAAGGGGGCCCCTTTTTAAAGTTTATATGTAACTGTGAGAGCATTCAAGCATGTGCTGGCATGCCAGCCTAGTGTTTAAAAAAAAGAAAACTGTTGGCAGTAATGTTTTCCTGCTCAAAAGTGGTTCAGGAACATCAGAACCCTTGCAAGCGGTATCTGGAGTAGGGAAGGGTGCACATGCTCCTGGGGCCCTGGGAGCACTGTAACCCACAACCATTTCTCCACCTTAAACTTCTGCTACAGAAAGCTTCTCTAGCCTCATCCCCTCTGAAGTTAAAAGCTCTGGTTCAAATTCCTCCCTTGGAAGGTCATTCTCCCATAGCCACAAAGACCTGTTTGCCTTTGTCTTCCTACTCACTTCAAATGAAAATATCAGACCATAGACCCTCTTGCTTCCCTGATGCAAAAATTAATTACATCATGTCCAGAAGAGAAGGTTGTTGAAAGTTATTAATGTATTAGTTGGGAGCGCACTGCATTCTGATAGCTTTTACATGAAGGCACAGATGCTTGTTCTCAGCCTGACCTCATCAGTCATTCTGGATGGTGGGGGCAAAAACTGTGCTCACATATCGTCTACTTCAGTCCTTCACTGTGCTCATGCAAAGCACATTGTCAAGTACTTCTCTATTAACATAAAGTGTGTTTATTTCCCAGCATTTGTTGATGTCTCCTAGAAGCTTTTAGAATAGGACTTCTTAACCTGACAATTCTGAACATTTCCATCTATCGACCATTATTTCTGTGCCTTGTGTTTCACACAGACCTTGAAGTTAGTGGTGTGCTCCTGTTTGTCAAGTGCACACACTGGCCAGCAGTGGCACACTGAGTATGTCAGCTGGATGACAGACTGCACGTCCATGTGACCTGGGTACCTACCCCAGTCACCCTGGGCAGGGCTGCAGTGCTGGACCCGGGAATCGTGTGTGAGCAAGCTGTTGCTCTGGAAACAAGAAATAAAGGCCCAATTGTCTGGGACAGCACTTTGCTCATGGAGGGGCAACAGTGAGAACTAAAACACTTATAGGTAATTTTTTAGGAATAGATTTAGAGATTATTTTTTCACTGAATTGAGGCCCCAGTTTGAATGCATAATCCCGCAATATTTAGGATGAGGCAGGAAATGACTAGGCGTGAACCCAGGATTGCTCAAGATTCTCAGTGCTCCTAGAGCCCATCCAGACACAGGGGCAAGCTCAGGAGCTGAGACTTTGGGGAAGGGGTGGCGGTTGATTCTCCCATGGAAGATAAGAACAAAAGAATTAGAACATAGTGTGACAGATTGAAAATTTTAAAACTTGGCCCTTCACCACCCTTCAGAAGGTCAAAGAAGCCCTGCTTTGGACACTTCAGGGAGGAGAACTTCCCACAGGCATGGAGGGAAGCAGGACTGGAGATCAATAAGCATCACCAGGAGCCGTGGTGGTAAGAGGAGCCCAGCTGTGGCGTCAATGGAGCAGTGGTGACTTTGGGGGCAGATGGATCTGGTTTGAGTTCACGACCTGTCCTTTGGAGTTGATCTCTAGCCAAGGATTTAACTCCCACACAAGATCTGGCGTACTCGCCCCTCATTACGTGCCCCCTGCACCTGTCTTTCTTCATGGTCCAGGCACAACTGCCTTCTTTGGATCCTTCTAACACTCCATGTGTGTGTGCGCGTGTATGTGACTGCTTCCAGCCACGCTCGCCCCATGTGGTTGCCTCATGTGGTCGCCCCATGTGGTTGCCTCATGTGGTTGCCTCATGGAGCTCTTCTACAGAAACGTGCAGTCAGTCTGCTTCATGGGATTCCCAGCTTGATGGGGCAGGCACAGTGCCCATTTCTTACATTGTGGTATCCTAAGCACCTAGCATCATGCCTGGCATCAGTCAGTATTTAAGAAATAGTGTTAAGTAAACACATGTTCTTTAAACATCGCTGTTTTTTCTGTAAAATGGAGATAAGAACGGAACCTGCTTCCAGTGTTGCAGGAATTAAATGATGTGGTACATGTAAAGTCCTCAGCATAGGGCCTGGAACAGAGCAAGCAACCAATAAACGTGAGCTGACGTGAATATTTAGAACATCAGTTCAAGGCCTCTGGGCCTATCCTCAAATCAAGGAGCTATGTGAATCACTTGGATTTGTGTGCAAATTGTGTGTGTACATTTTTCTGGCAAGAAGATCTTTGATATTCTTCAGACTCTAAAATGGAGACCATTAGTCCATCTTCCAAAAGAAATTTAGAATCATTGCCATAGAGACTGATAGCAAACATCAGACTATAGAGAACAGCACATGGGTTCATTTTACCCGAGAGTTAAGGGATCACAATACTACTCCCCATTCCCACTTAGTTTGCTTTAATGCTCAATTAAATTACAGAGCACTCAGCTAAGAACCAGGACACATGGACTCCCATCTGAGTCTTTTTCACTTTGCTAGTTCTGTGGCCCTGGTTAATTCACCCACCTTCTTATTGTATAAACATTTTTGCCCCAAATCAGGCAGAGATAATACAAGGAGGAATAACTTAAAAAAAAAAAAAAAAGCCTAAAAGTATAAAAATATAGAACCATACGAAGAATATAGGGTCTGCAAATCACATCTCTTACTCAGAGCATTCTATTTCCTAATCTGTAAAATAAGTGAGTTAAATTAGATGACATTTAAGATGTCTTCCAACTGCTCTCCATAATCCAAGGATTTGAAATATAAATAGCCTCTGTTCTGGGGATTTTTCTATTTGAGTTTTCATTGTACTAATTTACACTCTTGCCCACATCAAGGACACTATTTTTATTGACCCATTTGCAAAACTGGAGTAGGGATGGGAGAGAGAGGCATGTTCTTCTCTTTGCTGATTTTGATTTCCTGTATTTAACACTGTGTTGGGCTTCCTGGACTTGAGCTAAGTAAAGATAGCAAGAGCAACCTAAGAATTGGTGAAGCCAAAAGCATCAAAATTCCAGCTCAAAATATCTTACCCATAAAGCCCAGAAGACCACTAATGAGACATGAATTTAACTCTTCTTTGGAGCTATAAATTCTGTGCCCTCCTCACCCATCTTCTATGAATCTATGAGTTTTGCACACTGAGGTATCAATGTCTTTCATTGCAGTGAAGATCCATCTCAGCAAATGTCAGTTTGGGAAGAGGAGAAGGAAAAACAGCCAAGTGGAGGGTATTACTTTCAATAATAGGACACTTGGAAAAGCTCCACACAAAAGGGATAAAAGGCTCTGACTGCCAGGAGACAGAGAACATGACCCTGCAGGTCCATTGGAAGGTAAGGGATCTTAAAAGGGAATTGAAACTGTAGAGTGAACTGGTTTTCTGGGAAACCACCTCTGTTGATCAGCCCTGGAAAGCCCACCTAGGCAAGTCCTTCAGGGCAGAAAACATAAGCTCACTCTGTCCAGCTGGACTTTCCTGATAAAATCCAGACTAATGAATCTAGTCACATCCAGATCACTCTCTGGAGTTCTGCTCATTGTCTGTCCATCCAGCTCCTTCTTCAAAGCCCATTATTTGGAGGCACATGGATAAATTTAATATCATCTCAGGTAATGACACACCTTAACTTCTCAACCAGGAAGACAATTTTCTATATTCTGTTCTGATTTGATTCCTATACCATTTCTTTGCTGACAGCCCAATTCCTCAGTGAGGAAGATTCTACTGTGAAAGATAGCTGAGCTTGGAGTACAATGAAATCACATTGCCTATAACTCACACAGTCTCACTGACCTGATTTCTATAAATAGATAAATTCATCAAGGAAAAACAGAGGATCGCAATCTAAAAGCGGACTCAGGAAATTATTCATTTCAGTCTTTTACCTCAGGTCAAATTAAAATTTCAATCACCCCTAAAGCCCGTGTCTGCCTGTATTTTTTAATAGAGATTCAGATTAAATAAGCTTCCTTGATATCTGCTAATGTATGATCAATTTTTCTGTCATAAGAGTTCTTTTTTTGTGAATGTTGTAGAATAGATGAGAACTGGATAAATCTCCTAGACTATAGTGGATATCATTTTACAAATGATAACACTTAGGACTAGAAAAAAATAGATGACTTTCTTGAGGTAACAAATATTCATTCATTCATCCATTTATTCATTCATTCAACATCCACTCAAAACACACTTGTTGAATGCCCGCTCTACCTAGTCACCATTGTAGAGACAGTCACACAGCAGTACCTTCATTTGTTAGGGCTGCCATGACAAAGTACCGCCAACTGGGTGGCTTAAACAACAGAACTTTATAGTCTCACAATTCTGGAGTCTAGAAGTCTAAGACCCAGGTGTCAGCAGAATTGATTCCTTCTGAGAGCTGTGAGGGAGAGCTGTTCCGTGTCTCTCTCCTGGTTGTGCTGGTGTTTTGCTGGCAATCCTTGGCATTCCTTGGTTTGTAGATGCGTCACCAGATCTCTGCCTTTGTCTTCACGTGGTGTTCTCCCTGTGTGCATGTCTCTGTGTCCAAATTTCGCCTTTTATAAGGGCACCTGTCGATTTGGATTAGGGCCTTCCCTACTTCAGTATGGCCTCATCTTGACTAATTACATCACAACAAGCTTAGAGCAGCGTACGGATACTGCACAGTGAAGGAGTATAAGGGGTGGCTATGTCAGGGGGAAAATCCACAAGGCAGCATGCTGCCAGCAAAGGGCACAGTGGGTGCAAAGGCTCCAGACAGGAGCCGTACCTGCCACCTCTCCCTGCAAAATGGCCCGTGGAGCATTAATTATGTCAAGAATGATGTCTCTGGTGGGTAGTTCACTACAGTCCCTTGTCCTTCCCTCTCCCTTTTGAAGATTCATTTCAATAAATGATTGTGGAGCTATGGAGTTATTGAATAACTACTCAATAAATAGTTGGAACTAGGTGGAAATCGAAATAGGAATCATTTCTTTGCCCTCCCAGAGTAGGTTTATAAACAATCACATGATATTAGATTGGACATTAGATATTTGATTGTTAATAATTCATTATTTTACTTTTCACTTGACTCTATGAGCAAGAAAGACCATGCAGCCCCTGAGGAAACTCTTCCCGTGACAGAGCAACAAGGCTCAGTCCACTGGGAAATGCTCACAACTGTCCTTTATAGTGAGCCAAATCTGACTTTCTGATACTTACACCTGTTAGACCTTGACCAACACAGAACAAATATTATTTTTTCCTCTTCTATGTGATAATTCTTAGAATTTGGGGGCAAATGAGACTTTCTATTCATTTCCTCACCCCCTTCCACCGCCATATGTAGCCCATGGTCTTGGAAGTAGTTACCGCATTAGGTGATCTCTACCCAGCCAAGCTTTCATAAACACTGGGCCCCGGAAATACGGCTCCCATGTATGTTCTGAACAGTTCCATAATCAGCAGGAGTATTGCTTATCATGATGTAGACCTTATGCTTCCATTAATCCAGACCAAGATTAAATTAGCATTATTAGTAATCAGAATGAAACGTTGGCTTGCACTAAACATTCAACTAAAACATACTTTTTCCATCACTGTCAGACTTTACGTTCACCACCTTCATATTTCATCTTAATGGTTTTGATCTGGCATTTGCATGTCTTGATATTATTTCTAATCATGACTCTGTATCTGTTTCAGTGTGACAGAAAACAGAAGTCTCCAGCTTATTCACCCTATGACTCTGATTGAGTCATTTAATTTTCCTGAACCTCCATTCTGCTCACTGTAAAAAAACAAAACAAAGGGCTGGGGGAGAGGAGTTTGGGAACTGGTAGTAAGTCTTTTTTATAGAGTTGTGAGAATCAAGTGGGACAAGCGAAGCGAAAGTATTCCATAAAATGGGGCACACTATGCCAATGTTAATTAGCAGTGATAAGATCGCCTTTTCTTCTTGGTTTTGAGTCATTAAGTCAAAAGCTAAGCAGACTAAGGCCAAATATTAATCAATATGCTTTAGGTTTGTTTTTGACTTGTGAATCTATTTGAAGGGATTGTGACCCAACCTTTACATCCTTGGTTTACCTTAGCCTCAAAGACCTCATGAGCCCTCTGTGTGCCAGCACAACACGGTGGAGGAGTTACCGTCAACAGCTTTGAGTCAGACAGATCTGGCTTCAGATGCAGCTCGGTCACTACTAGCAAGGTGACTGAGTCAGTCCCTGTTCTCCCTGATCCTGTGTTTCTTACCTGTAACGAGGGAGATAACAGATTACCTACCGACTAAGGTTATTGTGGGAGTAAATGAAACAAGACAAACAGGGTCTGGCATGTTGGAACTGTTCAACAGGTGGTTGCTATTTTTATGATATTATTGTGAAAATTAAATTTTTCTGGTCAATCCTCTGATCTTTTAAAGTAGCTCTCTTTCAAAAGCAAGAAAATAAATTAAGCTAGCATAACATGACATTCCTTATAAACCTATGTTCACTCCTAGGAACCACCACATTCCTTAGTTAATACTCATAATCTATTAGCTTAAAAATCCATTCTTGAATTTTTCTGGGATCACCTCTGAGAATAGCTCACCTGTTTATAGATTGTGGAATCTATCCCTCTTTTTGAAAAATGGATTGACATTTCCCAGATTCAGTCATCTGTCGGTCTCTGCAATATCTCAGTAATCACTGAGATCAATCCTCAGTTCCTACTCACTCATTCAAAAGGACTATTTTGAGCATCTGCTATCTGCCCAGCACCCCAGAGTCCTCAACAGTCTGGCAGAGCTTGCACCTAGAAGTCACTGAAAGTGAGCAGGCTTTGCCTGACTGTCTGCTCATTTACATAGAGTTGCAGTCAACTCCCTCTTCACATTGTTTGTGAATGTGTACAAGTCATCCAACGCTGAGTCATAATTTCCTCCTCAGTCAAGTAGGATAATAATAACTACTGTGATAATAATAACTGCCTCGCAGGGTGAAAATACAATGAGACAAGGTGCAAAGAAAACATGTTCTAAAAAACAAAGAACCCAACAAAATAATTCAAGGTATTGTTTGTTCTCATCCTCCCAATCTGCAGACCACTTTCCTTGCTGCAGAATTTGAAAGCAAAATATGAATTTGTTGGTTTTGTTATCTGTTATCATTACACCATCAGCCCCAGGCTGCTTGCTGATCACTTCCTTGTTCTTCTAAGTTTCAAACACAGATGAAAACGTCCTTTTATGGTCTTTAACATTTTCAACAAGCTCAGATTTTATTATTTATTTGTTATTTATGCACCTATGGTGTTCTAGATTAAACAAATATAACCAAATACAGCAAAACCAGAAAAAAATGAAGAGGCTAAGCATGAAAAATAAGAGATGGGTGAGTAAGAAAACTTCGGCGAAATATAATCTGGGCAGTGGAACATATATTTACTTATACTCTTTAGAAACAGCTAAAAACCTGTACTGGGGGGGTGGGTAGTATAGAGGAATTATGTTGCCCTCTTGGTTAATAACAGGAAGCAGAACAAGAGACACACTTCTGTCCTCCCTCCACACTCCAGGAGGAATCACAGACAGAGTTTTACATAAAAGACACAAAACAATCTAATGGAAAATGTCTTCAACAGTGATTTTACAAAAGAGGAAATGTATTCTCCAGAAGGTCACTTTTATGCACAATTCTGAATAAAAGATGAAGGAATGGTATCAAACTGTCATCTGTGAGTGTACTTCTAGAAGAGGTAAGATAACATTGTACACGTATAAATGCTCTATAACCTGGCTTGATACAAAGCTGAAATTTTTAAAATCAAGAGTAATGAATTATGAGTGTGACCATTATGTTATCTCCCTACCTGTGTTGCAACCAGACCTTCACAAGTGGCTAGGCTGCTGATACAGAGGTTGCGGCTAGACTGGAAGCCAAGATATAATTTTTCTGTCTTACTGATGTAATGGAGAGCTCTAAGCTTTATTTAAAAAATTAAAGCCTTCTTGCCTAAGAGGGGGACCTTCCCATCATCTTCAGGGAGATAGGCTGTTAAACCAAAATTTCTCCTTGAAAGCAGTTTAGAATATAGTAAGAACTTTATTAAAGACTTAAAACCCTACAGTTCTACATCGTAGAACATGGATAGGCAAATTAGAACATGCGGGCCAAATTCCCCTGCCACCTGCTTTTGTAAATAAAGTTTCAATGGAACATAGCTACACTCATTACCTTATGGATTGTCTATGGCTGCTTTTGCACTGCAGCGGCACAGCTGTATAGTCTCAATGGAGAACATGCGGCCCACAAAGTCTAAAATATTTACTACCTAGTTCTTTACAGCAAAAGTCTACCAACCCCTGCCAGAGAGTGTGAGAGAGAATTCAGGTATAAAGGAGCATTAGGGCCATAGTTACTTACCCACCATCAATTTTCACTATAAAATGGTTTAACGTAGCCCTTGCACATGCTTTTATTCTAAGCATCACAACATCATGAAAGGCTCCCCCCAAGAACTAGCTGCACAATTCACTCCCAAAAACCTTACCGAATTCATCCTCAGTGGGGTAAAAACAGAGGCATGTTCTCCAACTGCTCTTTTCTTTTTAGTGTGGATCTTAATACTTTAATGACACTCTTCTACGAGCTAGATGCATTTCCCCCTGTTCTCGAGAATAGAGAATAGACGTTCTCTTATAAGCAGACACTGGGTTTATTGCAACAACAAAGAATGGCTACAGATCAAGCTTGCCCTGATTAGTTCCAAAAGGAAGCCTACAGATGAGCAGTGTTGAGAACAGAGTCATCCCCCTTCTTACACATTGCCTTTCACCTACCCAATTTATAGACTCAAATTACATCCTAAAAAGAATGTTGTTGGGGACCTTGTCTTAGAGACCTTTTTTGTATTAAGAGCAAGACAGCTTAGAGACACACTCATGGCCGACCCTGGTGAGGGGAAAGACCTTATGGAACACAGTGAGTCTAACTCCTGGTTTCATTTATTTTTCTGAGTTTCATTTTCCTCTTGTCCTACTTTCCTCTCCACTTATTTTTCACTTTATTTTATCTTGTGTGGTATTAATAGGTAATCCACCTTAAATCCTTTTTGGAACAAGGCAGGGTGTAAGTACACAAGTAAAAATGAACTGGCCTGTTGAATAGAGTTACTTAGTATTATCCATCTGAATACTGAAAAAGGTATCTTCCAAAAACAACTATTTTGTTTTGGCACAGTAGCTGATGAGGTTCTCTTTCAAATAGAAATTGCACGACAGGTTTGGGATTTCTTGTTGCTCCTACAGGCACGTGATATTAGGACTGTGCATCCAAAGACAGAGGATGCTCATCTTGCCACTTGTTATGGCAAGAAAGTGGGCAACTCAGTCCTATTGCAGCTACAACAGGTAATTAGATATTGAATGGAAAGGGTACTGCCAACATCATCTCTTCAGTCTCTTTGGGGAAAAAAATGTCTTAGTAATTAGCGTTTGAATAATGCTTTACAATTTGCAAAGAAGTTTCCACACATGGTATTGTACTCAGTCTTCACAATAATGCTGTTAATTTGGTTTATGACACCTGGTTTTCAGTTGAGGGAACTGAGACTTTGAGAAGACAAGTAGAATGAGTAGAGGAACCAGGATTTGAACCTTGTATCCGAGGCCACACGATTCACTCTTCATTTCTCTTTGCCCTCCCTATCCTTTCGATATGTCTCTAATCATTGGAATCAGGCATTCCGAAGTCTGGAAGGCTGCTATGTGCTAGTAAAAGTCTTTGGAGTTAGACCTGAGGTTAAATATCAGATTTTTCCATCTTCTGGAAGTGACTTTATGTCACTGTATTAGGTTCCTAAGACTGCTGTAACAAATTACCACAAACTGGGTGACTTAAAGCAACAAATGTCTACAGTGTCTGCAGGTCCACAATCCCTCCAAAGCCTCCATAGAGAAGTCTGTCCTTACCTCTTGCAGTTTCCAGTGGTTGCAGGCCCTCCGTGGCTTGTAGCCACATCCCTCCCCTCTCCTCTCCTGTAGCCACATGGCCTCCTCCTCTCTGTGTCTTCTCCTTTGTGTGTCTGTCTCATGAGGATACGTGTGACCACATCTAGGACCCACTGAGGATCAGCTCCTCCTCTCGAGATCCTGAACTTTATCACATCTTTTGCCATAAAGGTAACATTCACAGATCCTGGGGGTGAGGATGTGGACGTATCTTTTTGGGGCCACCATGCACCTCCCTAAAGTCACTGAACCTCATGCCCCTAAATTAGAATAATATCACTTATCTGAAGCGAGAAGATTAAATAAGATAATCTAAATAAATTGCTAATATATAACAGATGCTCAATAAAAGGGTTTCACCCTTTTTTCTCATCAAGAGAGCTGCTAATATAATCACACTACTTTTTAGATGATTTTCCTCGTTTGTTCCGTTGGAATAATTCCCAAGTGTATACTCAGATTCCCTCGTTCCGTCATTTTCTCTTTGGATTCCTTTTCCTAACAAGCTGTATTCTTTTTCAGGACAAGAAGCACTACACATTTTGAATTCTATTTTACCATAAATTAGGACAATGCTTCTCAAAGCATCTGTAGTGAGAGATCAGTTTAATTTCGTAAAATAAAATAAAAATGTTGTGGTGATGAAAACAGCTATAAAATTTTCCAAATGCTCACATGATCTTGTTGCAGTCCAGCAACAATCTGTGGAAATGCCACTATCCAGGGACCTCATTTTGAGGAACACTGGGCTAGGGGACATATGTGACTTTTACAGTGGTCTGAACTCCGAGATTCTGTTTACTCCCTCACTACTATAATCCGTTAGAATTTCCATATTGACAATTACCGTTCTTGTATTCTCCCTTTCTTAGAGATTAAAAGTGTCAACATTAAAAGCTAAGCACTTATCAAATAAATTAATTTTATCAAAATTAATTTTCCAAAAGATAGTCAAATCCTCCCATTAGAGCAAATGGTTACTCCATACCAAGATTTAACACCAAAAACAGAATCTCAATACTTTTCCTCACCCTAAGTGGTCTGAAGTACATCCTTATGGCAGGATAATTGGTTATTTCTCATGTGCCTTCTTTACTTTACTTTCGGTTCCATCCAGGCGTATACGTACTTACACATAGCGCTATTCTATTTTCCTCCTACTAGGTACGTTTTTGAATAAAGTATGTCTTTCTCTGGATATTTTTTGGGCTGAGTTTTGTCCCCTCACATCTCAATGCTCTCAATAACATTATATTTATTTTTTGCTTTAAAGCTTTGAGTTATTTTGTCACTCTCTGCTCTGTGTTAACATATATAGTTTCCTAAGGTCATAACTATTATTCTTGGTGAACTTATCTGTTACTTGCTGAATGAATGAAAGAATAATTACCAGGGACCACCTCCACTATACGAATTCTTTCCCTGCCACGTGCACTGTCCTTATATCTCGTTGGTAGTTGGTCTATAGGTATCTTCCCTCCTCTTCATCCATCGTTCTCATTAAATATGTTCTCCACTTTGATCAGTGCCCTTTTTCATTTCCGGTGGTACATCTTCTTGACATTCCCTTCATGATCTGGAAGACAAATTCTTTCATTTGGACACCTTCTATGGAGCCAGGTATTACCCTCCTTTCTCTTCCAGAGTCAAGACCACAAATCAAAAAAAAAGGAAAAAATCCCACCCACCCTCTAAGTTTTTTCAACTTTTCTACCTAGCCCTAGAACCGCATTGAAGATTCCTTATGACTGCAGCATCGTTCCCACCTCACAGTAGCGGGAATCAATGAGTTTGGTGCTCTTGGCAGGCTCTCTGTCATGTCAAGAGGCCTGCTCCAAGAAGGTAGGGCACATGGACCCATGACTGTGCAAGTTTATACATGGCCCCCGCCTCCTAGTCAGCAGAGAGTTCATTATCCAATCGTTACGACGTGTGTTTTTATTTGGTGGAGATAACACAGTTCCGCCATTTTTTGAATGCTTCTGAAGCTCTTGGAGGCTAGGATGAAGTCTTCTTGAGTATGACTGGAATTGCCCTCCGGGAGGAGAAGCTAACAAAGCCTCCACACAGCCTAATTTCCTCTTGCTTGTCCTCAGCTGTCACAGTCCTCCAAGCCACTCCCTGTGACAGCCCTAAGACTGCAGTCACTTTACAGTTTCAAACAGCTTCCTCCTTATAGGCTTCAGATATTTGACCTTCTTTTTTAAAACAAAAAGCTGTCCCCTCCTACTCTATACGCTATGATCCGTTTCTCTCCAAGAGGGGCTCTCCCCAGGGTAGACAACAAAGCACAATGTGACTCTCCCACCTCCTCTCTTTCTTGCTACACCCCAGAATAGGCACCCAGGCCCTTCCATTCTAAGACAGTGTTATTAATCGCTCTGGATAATGAGATGGAGATAATGACAACAAGTGTGAAAAGGTTACCAAAAATTCAAGAAATCCAAGAGTTGTCCTAGTTATTTTCCTTGGTATATAATTATTGATTCTCTTTTTTATCTAGTATACTCAGAAACTAGGGTGAGGTCTTTTGGACTTTTAGTGTCTTCTGCAACTTATGTTTTAATGTTAGTCCCTGGTGTGGGGCTTCCCAGGTTGACCAATCTGGCATTCCTATGAGGGCCCTATTTGGGGACAAAGATTAGGAATACCTACAGTTTCCTTCTCTGCTCTTCAGGCTAGTCTACTCTGAATTTGCAGGTATGTCCTCACTCTTCCTGAGACTATCGCAGTCTTCCAACCCCACAAGTCTTTCTTTTTTTCCCTCCAATAACCACAAAGGGAAAAAGATTTTCCTTATTTGCTTCCTGAAAACTCTTCCCCAGGAAAGTGCCTGTCCTCTCCAGACCAGCAGTCCTATTAATCACTGTTCTGGGAAATCAGCTATCATGTCTGCAGCACACTCACCAGTCAGGTAAGATGAGTTCTGCTTGCAGCCAATGCTTGCTTCTACAGCTGCTGTTCTCAGATACTATCTGGGTGCAGCTTCTGTGATCTTGGTCCTTGTGGCTGCTATCATCTTACAGAGCCAGGACTAGCTACCTAACATGCAGGGCCCAGTACAAAATGAAATTGTGGGGCTCCTTATTCAAAAAACATTAAGAATTTCAAAACTGCAACAGGAGAGCATTAAACCAAATGCAGGGCCCTCAGTGACTACACAGGTTGCACTCCCACGAAGCCAGCCCTGTTGGGAGAATGTCTTTCTGGAATCTTATTCTCGTGATAGGCTTCCATCTCAAATGATCTTCCTTACCTCAAGGTATCTTCTTTGGCTAACTTCCCCATATTCATGTTTCAGATTCAGTCAGTTTGCAGTAAGAATGGTTGACATCTCTTCGCTAGTCAATAATCTAGTCCCACTCAAGTCAGGCTGTTGGTTCCACACACCCCCTAAGTTCTCTGAGATGACCCACAGGGATATCCCCAGGGAAGTGATTGTTTTAGAATGAAAATTCTTTAAAAGAAATTTCAGTCATTCATTAGTCACTTGTTAGAACCCACTCTGTACCCAGCTTGATGCTAGGGATACAAAAACAAAGAATGGCATGCCCTCATGTGGCTCATAACCTAGTGGACGCAGGCAGACTTACAGAAATCCTTACAAAGCAACTAGAGCAGTGCTCTCATAGAAGCACGCAAATGTAAAAACAAGAACTAAGAGAACCATGAATATGCCTAATTTCTACCACCTACTTTTTGACATAACTTTTCCTTCTCTTTCGTCTTTTTTCACCTGGCTGATTTTCTGCGTTCGTTCTCCAAATCATCCTCCCCACCATGTGGAATATACAGAGATGTTCCTCAAGCCCTTTCACCTTCTGCTTTAGGAGAGAAACAAGTTTAATTACTGCAAACATCATTGACCAATCCCTCAAGCACAAAAAAACACATCATCTACCTACCCTGCCACAGAGTGCAACAGTCCCTTTGCTTTCAGTCTTTCTTGACTGTCTAGATAAGACAGCAGTGCTTCTGAACTGACTGTGGAAGAAACCTCCTTCCTATAAAATGTTTTTTTACACCATGGATCAGGTTATAAACTGGCAATGTCCTTCTTCCCTAGATATCTACAATAAGTAGGGGTATAGGTAAATTGCTAACTCTCCAGGAAACTTCCTCAACTGCAAAACCAAAAGTTTGGGCCTTAAAAAAGCTTCCGATAAACAATAGGTGTGGAAATAGCTTTAGAAAAACTTCATCAGATTCTATTGGCACTGCAGCCGATCAATAGACTACTTTTTTAAAAATGTGGTGCATTTTTACGCTACGTTGCCTAGGCTATTGGTCTTCACAATCACTCTTTCTTCTGTAGGAAATATCTCTGACCAAGTTGCAATGGTTAAAAGAATCATCTTGGCCTCCTCTAAAGAGGCTGAGCACGCAGCTGCAGAAAAGAAAATGCTCCCCATTCCCATTCCCATCAGCCTCAATCTAAACCACAGAGGTCACAGTAGAGCAACTTGAAGGTGACAGAGAGACAGCATGCCAGCAAAAGATCTCTTGTTTTTTTCCAGAGGCACACTCTCATCAAGTACCCTTCAGCCATCTACACTAGTCTTCTTCCATCACCCTCCAGGATCAGCCTTACCCATGAATGGCCCATGAATGGGTGGTCACCTATGTCCTATACATTGAAAGGTGTTAAGAAAGCTCTGCTGCTGTGAAATTTCATCCTCACTTGCTTGCTTTGATTCCTGAAATTCCACCATGAGAGTCATTCCTGCAAGTGATGATGCAATTGATTAGATTCTTTCCAAGTGATAGCTCACCAGAGCAGATTGTGTTGAGGGGAAAGAGGAAAGAGTATGAAGGTCCAGGGTACCTGAAGGAAAAGGAATTTCCATAATAGAGACAAAAGCTCTGAAGGGGAAGCCTGTATCCCAGAAAATAAGTGTGCCTATTTTACAGTTGCACCTAGAACCAGAACCACCGCTATCCCACTCAAAACTTGTTCTGACCTTGCCAACTCGACTCAATGCCCCGTGAAAGGAAACTACTGAAGATCATAAGAAAGCTCAGGCTAATTTGGGCTTATTTCAGTACACCTGATACAACAGTGCTTGTACGTGCTTGGTCTTCTCCTCACTGTGAACACTTTGCCATTGACTGAACTCTGGAGTGGCTTCTCTGAGTTTCCCATTTCCCCTGGGCAATAATGGTGAGGAGGAGAAGATACTCTGCTTGTCCTCAAGATTCCTGAAGAGGTGGGTTGGCCAAAGGCAGTGGCCTCCCCCAGCTCCTGTTGGCAGGCCATGGGAGGAGTTGATATTCTCTGTGAAATTTACCCATCTAGGTAGGCAGTAATGGTGGATATCAAATTAGCCTTCTCACCTACATGAGGCAAGGTGTTATAAGGAAAAAGAGCACGGATTTGGAGTCACATAGAACTTCCGAGCGCTGTGACTTGTTATGTTTTTGACATTGGTTAGGTCACCTAACCCCTCTGAGCCTCTGTTTCTTCATCTGTGAAATGGGATAATGCCACCCACAGGGCTGTGGGGCAAATACATCTGGAGCCTGGCACACTGCAGGCTGTCAATAAAGGCAGTTGTCTTCCTCCATTATTTCCCTGTTTGAATGGAGCATATAAAATCACAGTGTTCTGCACTATTAAAGTTGTTAGTTTCAACCCAGAAAATGAAGAATCTTTATTTTAAATTCTCTTTTGCATCTTCAATATTCTAGTTAACCTGTAGTCCAGCTATCCCAAGAGGTTATGTCCCCCAAGAGAAGAGAATGGATTTGGAGCCCCTACTGCTCAACACAAGCTTTTGATGTAATTTCTGCCTGTGAAGGAACATGCAGCTCTCTTCCACACGAAATTAGAAATGTGAGTTTGTTCTGATAAATATTTACTTAAGTTCCCCAAATCAATTATTCTAATTTCCTCCAAGAATTAGCAACAAATGAATTTACAATATTCTTTCAAACACTTATTTACTGCACTAGGAACGTCAGAAAAGAAGAACGCAAGAACGAATCACCTATGAGCTTACTGCATGAACACCCAAATAACGCTGAATATTTCAGGGAGACAGTAGAAAGTGTTCCTGACAGTGCGACTGCGCAAGTCCCTCTCCAAAAATGGTCTAATTTATCTATGCAGCTCAAAGAATAAAAATTTGTGCCATACCATAAGCCTCTAAGGCTTTCTCAAAACAAAAATCTATAGCCTGGACTGAACAAAATAAAAAGACTTAACACAAGCCTTCAAATTCCTGAGGTGGGAGTTTTCCATAGATCACAGCAAACTGATCATGCATGGAAGGGCTGACACAGCAAAACAGTCACTAAGAAAGAAAGAGAAACATGAGGGAGGAACGAAAAACAAAGGAAGAGAAGAAAAAGCATTACTTTCTCCTTTTTGGCATATATAATTCCTACAAAAGAATTTCCAAACGGCTAGCCTTTTTAAGCGAATATTCCATCAGATAATTACCTTTGAAAAGCTTTCCAAATCCCAGATAGTAATGACGGTGGGCAGAACGGTGTTCGTTTGGGGCCCTCAGTGAGAAATAAATTCTTGGTGATCGATGGCACTTACGTGCTCTTGGCCATTAAACATTTTCTGCTCTTGAGTCACAACAGAAGCTACAGCTCTAATTTTATTGTTTAATTTGCTTTTTTCTTTCCTGGGGGAGCCAGCACTGGATTTAGGAGTTGAAAGTTTATAGTGTCAGCAGGACCCCCAGGGGCTGAAAGCTAAGCTGAGCCAGTGAGGAGAATGCCAAAGATTATCTACCCTCTGAGAAAATGCAGGATTCAGAAGAGAAAAGGAACCAAGAGGGGCTATAAAGACTGACAGTCTGTAACTTAGACAAAATTCTTGGCCAGGTTGGCAAATTTCCTTTTTTAAAACAAACAAACAAACAATTTCCTGGTTGACAGTTGCTTAAACTCTTCCTTTTTCCATTTTTGGCACACTGTCTAAAGGACAAACGGGTGTCCTCCCGGAGGCCTGGAGAATGAATGAGTCTTCAGAGAGGGTGCAGCCGTGCCAGCTGTTAAAAGCAGAGGGTTGAGAGTTAAGGCGCTTTAGGGGGTAGAAAGGAGGTGATCTTGCTCAGTAAATGGTTGGTTTTATTGGTGTTGATATTTTTTTCCCCTGTATCCTTTAAAGAAGTCCTCTAACTTAGGCCTTGAGCTTTACCTAAACAGGACAGTATTTTTGTGATGTTTTTCAAGCACATTTTAGTTACACTTTAAAAAAACCATACTTGTCGTTTTGCCCAGTCTTGTCAGTGACTGAAAAAGTAGAACAAAATATGACTTTCACTGGAATAGTTGACTGTACTGAAATCTAATAGGATTTTTGCCAATCCCGTGCATGATTTTCTTTGCCTTAGTTTTCCACCTGTAAAATGGAGAGGACTTCAAGATTCATAAAGACAACAGGTACAAGGTATCAGATTTACACAGACCAGGAGCTAAGATTTTTCAGCAATCTGATAGGAACAAAAACAAAAAAACAAACAAAAAATATCTCAAGGGAATATTGGATTACAGTCCCATCTCTCCCACCTTTGGGATGGCCGCAATCTCAGGGTTTCTGCAGAGTCCATGAGTGAAGGTGGATCTTCTCCCATTGAGCAGTTCCACTGAAAACTTGGGTAGATTTCTCTCTCTTTTTCTCTGTCCCAATTTCCTGTAAACGATAAAACTGTACAACAAAAAGTAATAAGAACACAATCTTCCTGCAGAGGTCTTGATGAAGATGAATTAGACCCTGACAGTCAGGAGAAGATGGAAGGCTCTCCATGACAGAGGCCAAACTAATTCAAAATGAAAATCGTCAATTTGAGTGTGCTCACATGTTACTTAAAAATCAATGAAGAAACAAAGTGAGGGAACCCTGAAGCCATTTTAGCACCCCTGCTTTTGCACGCAGCTCTAACTTAGCAGCCTTGAAATATCTTGGCTCTGAAAACCCAGTCAATCATCATTAATAATGATATTTTTATAGCACTTTAAAAATTGGAATTTCCAGAGCCACTTTGATAAATGCTCTGTCACTACCTTGCCATTTGCGTAATTTTTTTCGGGGTTGGTTTTTTTCCCCCCTCTGAAGAATTTTTTTAACATAAAAGGAAAAGAGGAGGAATTTCTTTTGATTGAAAAATTCATAAGAGATAGTACAGCTTGCCCTTGCTGTGAGTCCTTGCTAATGAGGAGGGTAATTCAGCGAATTGTATAAGCACTTTCAACTTGAATGATT
This sequence comes from Equus quagga, assembly GCF_021613505.1. NCBI lineage: Eukaryota > Metazoa > Chordata > Mammalia > Perissodactyla > Equidae > Equus > Equus quagga. The sequence goes on from NC_060274.1 coordinate 25,387,239, forward strand.
CTAAAACTCGAGTTTACTTAAGGAGTTAAAACAAATGCCTGCCTGTTGCCTGCAGATCTGGAACAAGAGTTCAGTGAGTTTGCATGAAGATGAAAAAGATTAGAAGCAAAGGCTGAGTTGTTGTTTTCTCTGATACACAAACATCTTAGCAATTTATCTGCTGGTTTATCTCACCATGACCCTTAGAAATTACTTAGTCCCTCTACGGTTGCCTTCCCAGAAAATTCAGAAATATTCCTGCAAAATATGTCAACTCATTAAGTCATAAGTAAATTGGTTGAATTCTCATCTGCTTCTTGCTCTATTTATCTCTCTGTCTCTTTCTCTCTCTCTCACTCTCTTTCTGTCTTTCTCATTCTCTCTCCCTCCCTCACACACACATACATTACTGAGTCTTCCTTGCCTTTGAAAATGCAGATGAAATTTCTTATTTCTGTTGTAAGTTTCACAGAACTATCCAAGCTTATGAGAGACCTTGGCAGACTCCAACTTTGAAAGGGAACTCTAACAATTCATGTTTGACCTCTGAGCCAAAAAAAAGCCTGAATTTTTCAGAAGTTTATTTCTTTGGGTTTCTTTTTCCTTATAGCCTCTTTTTTTTCCTCCCTTCCAAAAGACTGCAAAAAGATTTCTGTCACCATTGGGGACCTGGTACTGGTGGTGAAAAAGCTAGTTCCTGTTCTGATGCTGAACTAAAAAGGAACGAAGGTCCTGGATGTGTCAGGTTTCTTTGTCAAGCAAACAAAAATAAAGAGATCTCGTTTACTGGAATAGTTGCAGTGCTCATTAAAATTGATGACTTCGAAGATTCTGTGCCTCTCTTCCTTTACCCAGGGCCATCGGCCAAGAATCTGCTGTGCTGTTAAAAACATCATGTTATTGGGGTGTTGTAAAACAGACCACTGCTGTTGCCTTTGCTCACCCTTCAGGTTTCAGTGTCACAGCGAGAGAGGCCTAGGGTGACCAGAGGAGGATGGACCTGGCCATTTGGCCAAGGGATGTCATGGTATGGGACCTAAGATGTAACCTGGTATTTTCTATCCATGAACATCAAGTTTGAAAAAGAAAGAAAAGGAGCTAGATTAGCATGAAGCAGAGTTCAGTTTTTCTTAGAAATGTGCAACTCTGCAAAAGTATGTCTTTATTTTTGGCACAAATTGCTGGAGCAAATTACATAGCTTATCAGATGTGGTTTTTGGGCTCAGTGGAGCAGCCACTGCAGGGACTTGTTCTCTGTGTTGTTCGCTTCCAGTGGGAATGTGGGATGTATCAGGATCCTCTTACAGCTCGGGAACAGGCCTGAATAATAAATGCTAACCATATTTGTGATCCAACTAAACTCACATTACTCCAACTCCACCAAGCAGACATTGGTCCTAAAAGAAATATCTATTCTGTCTGAAGGGATGTAAGATAGCAAGTTTGAACCTCCGTGTCACAGATTAGCAAACATGCCCACGTGAACCTTGTGGGAGTGAAGAGGACAGGGCGAGGCAAGAGGTCAACCCCAGCGAATAAGGTGTTTCAGAGAGAACACGCTGAGCCCTTCTCACTGATCCTCTCCCTGATTGTTGGACCAGCTACGGGGACTCACTCTCACAGGGCGGGAAAACCCAAAAAGAGTGTCGCTTTTGATATACTGATTATTTCTATCTATTTTGTTGCTGAAAATGGAGAAAGATAAATTAGAAACATAATTTTATAAACAGAAATTTTCTACTAGCTAAAAGAACGATAGAGTATTCATAGAGTGTTTACTGATTTATTCATTTATACCAAGGTAAAGCTCTTATGAGAATGCAAAGGAAGTAAAAACTGGGGCTCAAAGAGGCAAATTTATTAAGAGTATAGTGCAAGGCAATAGATAAGCAAGTGCCTTACACCTCAGGGCCCAGCGTCAAAGGGAAAGAGAAAAGCCAGCATGGAGGGGATGGCGTGGTAAGGAACGACTTCTGAGGGAAGACAAATCTTAATTGGAAAAGCCAATGATCCATAGATTTTCAAGTGTTTTTTCACCTCAGGCTCCTTTCTTCAAATGGAATCTTGCACGAAATCCAATGCAGAAAGCACTAAGAATAGAGACCACCTCTCACCCACCTCTACTCCCCATATTCCTCCTGTTATTCTCCTCTCTTCAAGGGTTTGAAAATCACTGAAATATAGAAGTTTCAAGATACAGACAGGGAAGGAAAGCTGCTCTCTGGGTGTGGAGAGAAGCATGAGTAAAGCTGAATCAGGAGGTGATGATAGAAATGTTTTGTATTAGCACAACGAAAGCATTTAGGCAAAGTCATCTGCCTGAGGTCAATTCAATGGACTCTAGGGGACGATTGAAGATTGTCAAGTTGGGGAGTGACGTGAGGAAAATGAAAATTTAAGAATATTAGCATGGCAACCATGTGCTGATGGTCTGCAATAGAGAGAGTCCAGTGAGGATCCAGTTGGAGTAATCTGATCATCAGAAATAGAGGGGCCCCAGTGGGCTTGCAACTGTAAAAATGGAACTGCAGCCAGCAGGTGTTCGTGATTGAGTGGATATGGGAGTTAAAGGAGATACAGCCTAGAAAGTCGTGGACTAACTGAGGTCTTTATCTTACGCGCTTGTAGGAATCTGTAATTTTCCCATGGCCATTATCTTCATTAGTCCTTATACATTTATGTGATGATTTTACTAATACATTTCTACCCCCAGACTATAATGCTCCATGAGATCAGGATTCTGCCTGTTTGGTCACTAGGACTTAGCATGATAGGTATAGAATAGGCACCCAAATATTTGTGAAATTAAGAAACTCAATAAATGATGATGCCATTGATTTTATTAAGGGAGCTAGAGAAAAGCAATTAAATTCAATTTTTATGATATTTTTTTTTAGCTGGGAAAAGAAACCTAAATGCAGATTTCTCACCCTTGCTTGAGACATGGGGCTGACAAGCAGTTCAAATGTCAGTGATGGGTATAAAAACTAGGCCACCAGTAGCAATGGAAGCCATAAGCATGAATTCGTTCACCCGAGAGAGTGAGTTTAAAGACAGAAGAACAGAGTGAGCTAAGCATACTCCTGCAAAAGTCAAACGGAGAACCAGAACGCTCAGAGCTAAAGAACGCTTCTCCCAGAGTAAATTTGGAATGGTTCGCCATACACCCACACTTTGAGACATTTATAAACTGTGACAGGAAGAAATCTTCTTTCAAAAAAGTTTAAAACATTAGGAATTTTGGAAGTGGGAATAAAATGTACAATTAATCAAGAGGAGTTTAACCCAATTTTAAGTCCCTCTCAAAATTCTTCATTTTATTTGTAAAATACATTGATCACCTTATTCAGAATGCTAATAGCATCCCTGCTGAGAAACACTGACCCGAACATAGAACTTTTTCTTTTTTCTTCTCCTTTCTTCTTTTTTTTCCCTATCGTCCACTTTCCTTTGATAGCCACACATAAAACATCTCTTTCCTGGAATTATAGAAGCCACATGAAATTCCAAAATCTCATTTACTGGTCTAATTTTGGTACTATTCCACCTAAAGCCTCTTGTTCATTGTTATTTTGGTTGTTGCTGCTGCTACTGTTGTGAGTTATTTTGTTTTTAGAGTTTTTGTTTTGTTCTATTCTTTTCTTTGGTTAGTAAAAAAAAGAGAGACAAAAAAACGCTTGAATGACAAAGTTACAGTGTGGATTTTCTTCTACATAATACATTTTTTCTATTTAGTCCTGCGAGAAATATGCATATTTAATTTAGAAAGTAAATAAATATGGATTTGTGTGTGTGTGTGAGGAAGACTGGCTCTGAGCTAACATCTGTTGCCAATCTTCCTCTACTTTATGTGTGATACCTGCCACAGCATGCCTTGACGAGCAGTGCTAGATCTGTGCCTGGGATCTAAACCTGCAAACCCCTGGGCGCCAAAGCAGAGAGCACCAACTCAAGCACTGTGCCACTGGGGTGGCTCCTGGATCTTTAATGCTCATATGCTAAATGCTATAATTTATGTATAAAGTTTAAATGTTAAAATTCTAAACGTGTTTTAAAATTAAGTCTAATATTAATGGCAAGGAGTCTGAGAGAAGAAAACTCTGGGAATAAAAAGAACCTGCACCCATCAATAGTATTTCTTGAGCAAAAGCTGTGCAGGTACTTTTTGGTCTCAGGCCTCAAACAGTGGTTTTATTCCAAAGGAAACATCAAATTACCAAAACTTGAGATCAGTCCAGGGACAATACAGAGTCACAATGATTCTCTGCTAAATCTGGAAGTTAGGCTTCAGAAGACTGCAGATCTGGGGCCAGCCCAGTGGCACAGCAGTTAAGTTCACACACTCCACTTTGGTGACCCAGGGTTCACCAGTTCAGATCCCGGGTGCGGACACGGCACCGCTTGGCAAGCCATGCTGGGATAGGCATCCCACATATAAAGTGGAGGAAGATGGGCACGGAAGTTAGCTCAGGGCCAGTCTTCCTCAGCAAAAAGAGGAGGATTGGCGGCAGATTTGAGCTCAGGGTAATCCTTCTCCAAAAAAAAGAGAAGACTGTGGATCTGCTTGAAGCTACTTCCAATCCATCAGACCTTTGTAGAGTTTTCTCATTTACCCAAGCTCTAAATGGGCATCTGTGATGTGTCCAGCACTATTGAGACCAAAGGAATAAAAGAGACACAGTCTCTGCCCCTAGGAGCTCAAGCTGGTGGGAGCTCCTCCACCAGCCGCCCTCAGCACCTCTCCCTCCTCACCTTCCTGAAGATTTGGCAGGTATCTGGCTGGAAGCAGGTGGCTCTCTTTGTTTCTCCCAGTCATGTTTACGAACATATAAAAACCTCATGTAACTATGATTTCATCTCATTCTCCAAGATTGAAACTGTTGTTTTGTATCCACATTTATATTTTCTCTCCTTCTAATTTTAAATTGCACCTGCAACCAGCTTCCCTCTCAGGGCTCTGTGTGCCCTGACACTTGGTGAGAAGTAGGGATCATCCAGGAGCCCTGCTCCGGAACAGGACGAACGTTCTGAGGAATGGGGAGAATCAGCAGCAGCTGAGGGGAGAAATTAAGTTTATACCAAGAGTCAGGTTGAGGAGGAGTAAGTGGAGACACATAATCCATGAATACAAAAGAAGATGAGCAAGAGGATTTTAAAAAAAATCATTGAACACATCATCCTTGCTTTGATGAAGCAAGATCAAAATATGATGGGTAAGCTGCCATGCAAACCGGAAACATTGTGGCATGCTGACTGCTCCCCCATACGCACACATACACAGCTGATGTGACAGGCAAAGCACAGCCACCTCATGACAACCCCGCCTTTGCCAACAGTTTTCTATTTTTATTATGCTGTTTTTTATGAAAAGGTGCTCCTTCTTAAAACATGCAACTATCCTGTTCTATAAAGATTCATTCTCTTTACAGATATGTTTTATCCTCTGTCCATAATTAGAAAGATCTTCTGGCCAGGTATGTTACATGCTATCTACTTTCCTCATAACCTGTCTTGATGCCTAGCACACCAAACCACCCAGTAGTTGCTCCTGATCAAAGAGAGAGGCCAGGCGATACTGTAACTCATGTGTTAATGAGTTCCCAGGCATTGCACATTGAAGCTGCTCACTTAGGAAGCAATTCATGAGCAATGACCAGTAGACTCCACTGATATTGGAGCCAATGGAAGCATCCATGAAAAGGACACCTGACCCTACCTTGCTATCCAGCCAGTGCCCACTGGTTGGCCATTCTAGCCAGTCTGGTTTCTTTCTATGTCCTCAGCACTCTTGCTCCTGTTGCTTCTACGCCTGGTTTGTCTTACCCATTTAAAGACATAGTCATTCTCCATGATCCTGCTTCTGTGCATCTGTCAGGTCTTGAGAAACTCATACTATTCTCAGCATCTACAGCCATTGATGGTCTGTGTTTAGCATCTGAATTTATTTACTTTTCATCTATATTCTTGTTTTCTGTGCCCTTGACTTCTCTATTTTTTGTCTAGATTCTGAGCACCCGGAGAGTCCATTGCCCTTGAGCATGGTACTGTGATAGATAAGTGATCAATAAGTGATCAGGCAAATGTGTGGCTCCTCAGTAAACCAGAAACTTGGTAACAGGCTTTCATGCACACACACAGCATGATCATCACCATGTGCTAGTTACTTTGTGCATTATCTTACTCAGGACTCACAGAAACCCTGTGAGGTAGGTACCATTCCCATTTCCATTTCATTGATGGGGAAAATTTAGCTGAGGGAAGTTACATATTTTTCCCAGCATCATCAAGTTAGTGACAGTTATAGACTATACATTTTATTGTCTTCTGATTCAGGACACTGTCTGTGTCTCACAGATGTAATCATAACAATGTAATATCTAGTGTTCTTACCAAAAAAATCTCGATAAAATCTAACCTGTCTCTCCTACCCACCCTTTCGTTTCTTCTGAATCTTTTCCCTCTCTCCCTTGAATATTGAATATTCTTACCATATGGACATTACCCAGCATGCCAGGTATAAGTCAGGAAATGTTGCTGTAAAAAATAATAACAGGATCTGCTTCTCCATGTTTGTTAGTGTAAAAACAATCCCACACTATATTTTCCAGCGAATGTGTCATATGGGTCATTCCACTCATTGGCATGTGGACTTGTTATTCTGCCTACTGAGTCAGTCAGAATTAGAACATTTGGGTGGATGTGTGTCAACCTCCTAAGAAGTAAAAATATCAACATAAACGACACAATTTGTAAATATTGAGAATCATAAGGTTCAGAGCCTATCCACAAGGATTATGTCACTTGATTCTGACATCTTTGAGATGTAGATAATACACGTAGTATGACTGTCCCTGATTTACAGGTGAAGAAATCAAGGTTGAGAGAAGTTAAGTAGTTTACTGAAAGTTAATAAGTTAGTAAGTAGCTGAGTCTTCACTAGAGTCCAGGTTTTGTTTATTTTCTTCAAATCATGATCTTTCCCCCGCATGCCAGGAGAGGAGGAGTCGAATGGAATGAAACCAGTCACATGATGGGGCCTGGACAAGGGGAAGTGTGCCAGAGAAGCTAAGAGCCCTCCACAGTGTGAGGAGAAGCCCCTCTGTTTAAGCAAAGGAGACTCCACACCATCCGGGAGAGGGAGGAAGGGAAGTGAGGGCAGGAGAGCGTGCACCTGCAGCCTGGGAGTCGGCAGGAGAGACCGTTCTCCAATGTTCTTGTTCAGAAAGTAAATGTATTTGAAATGAGGACTCCACATATATACTGTTAATAATTTACCAGCTGAAACCATTAAAGATGTTGACAAAAGCTTTTCCATTTACTATGGGTGTCTATGGGTGATTTGAAACCACTCATTGCCTTTGTATGCTCTGGGGTTATTTCTGAGTGTCCTGGCTAATTGGCAACAGCCCAGGCAACTTGACCAGCAGTGAATGGAGTTTCAGTTTGAACACACAACTACCCTGATTCCACACTCACGTATTTTACCACTAATTCACTGAGAGACTGTTGGCCCAGGCCTCTGTAGGCAAATTATGTTTGCCAATAGAAGAAATTGAGAGTATAACTGGATATCCCTGCATGAGAAGCTCAATATGAAAAAGTAAATACATATTCCCAGAAGAACGCCATCAAGATGTCACCAGAGTCGAACATCCAATGGAAACAAAGAAGCAGAACCTTCTTATAATCAATTTTATTCTTTCAGAACCTTCGAAGTGCACAGGGACTCAAGCTCCTGAAGTGAAAGGAACAAACTGCCCTTATTGCGTAGGATGAATGAATTCTTTTCAGCTATTATTTGTAAATAAAAACCAAGCAGTATACTACTTGCCATTTTAAAGTTCTGGATTTTTGTTCCATTTCTGCCGTCTCCCACCTGATTTTCATAAATGTATCAGTTAGGATGCATTTGGCTACAAAGAACAGAAAATGCAACTAGCAGTGGTTTAAACAATGAGTGCATTTATCATTTTTCTTGGCATGAAGCCCAGAGTTACGGAAGTTCCAGTATGGTGAAGCTGACAACTCCTTCCATGACTGCTGACCATCTCTCGACTCTGCCATGCATCCTGGACAGGCTGTCCCTGTAGGCCAGCTCTTTCCACCTCAGGTGGCTGCTCAGGTGTCCACGCCACACGCAGATGATGAGATCCGAAGGTAACAAGGGAACGTCTGCCAGCTGTGTCTCTTTTTTAGAGACAAGGAAGCTTCCCCAGAAGTGTGGTCAGGCCACGTCATGTGCCTAAGCGTAAATCCAGGCACTCCGCAGGGCTCACGGACGGACTCTCCATAAGTGACCAACCCTAAGCAAGATGCACACCCGGGGGTGGAGAGGGGCCTGGCCTACCTTGGAGCATGTGGGTACTCAGAGGAGGGTAAACAAAATTAGAGGAAAGGAGGAAAGGGCAATCTTGCGGGTGATGGGGATTATCTGCCATATCAGGGAAACTACCAACTTTTCTACAGCTCAGTTTCCTCATTTCACTGAGTAAAAACTAGACTAGAGTTCACCACTAAGACTCCTCCACCTACTAAAATCCCACTATTCAAAGGTGAAGACAACTCCATTAACCCCCACCTACTGGAAGAATCAATGTGATTCAATGAAATAAGATTTTCCCAGAACACTGTAGAGGTTAGAAGGAATAAATATACAATATACCAAATGAATGACCTCACTCTTAGAGTCAAGTGTACCGTCCATTGATCTCTATGTTTCTGTGAGATAAATGAGGCTATCTCATCAGGAGAGGTAAACTGAGGCAGAAGGAAGCATAATGAGGAGCCCACTCACGTGCTCTGACTCTGTGCAAATCATGAAGCCATGGTAGGAGAAGTGGGAGAAGTCACCCTAGAGTGGTGAGCTCTGAACCAGGCGTGTCGTCCACATGAGGAGCAGCCAGGGTCCACTCGGCCTGGAAGAGATGCTGGGACTTCTGTTCATATTTTCATCTCATCTTCTTTTAAGTCATATGTGTAATGTTTTACAATGTGCATGATACATTAGCATAGTAGCAGTGCATGCATATATTTGAGAGCTATGTAGAAAGAAAAGATGTGGGCTAAGAAATGCTTTTCTTTCAGAATGCTCAGCTAAAGCTTCTGGAGGTGATTGGTATAGATCACACTAGCATTTTGATGGCTTCAACTAAACCACAGAACTGGAAGGGAAAAATACATGCAGAAGGAGACACAACTGGATTTGTGATTGCCCCACACTGATAAAGCGAGGCAGCCTTGAATCTGGGTTTAGAATACTCGATTTGCCGTGAAACAGAGATTCCCAGTTTATTTTCTTTGTTCATCCTGTCAAAGGCTCTTACTTCATTTAAAACCATTCTGTCATTGTCCCCTCCTCCCCTTCCTGCAGTCTTTCCTCTTTTAGGAAGTGCTAGGCTTGGTCTCTGGCTCAGTCAGCATGGCTTACTGGCACAGTCAGGAAGTCAGAAGAGCTCTGTGGGCTCCCACAGTTTGTTTGCTTATTCAATTAACAATTATGCATCTACTGAGTGCTAGACAGGAGGCCACAAGGATTCGCCAAGACTCTTGGAGTCCAGTGTCTAGAAGGAGCACTCCCCAGTCCGAGGAGAGACCGACAAGGAAGTGATCAGATAGCGCATTCGCCAGCTTCAGAGGAGAGGATAAAAGCAGACTGAGCGGGGAGGTCAGAAACCGGAGGTGGGAGGAGTGGGTGTCAGGAACACTCTAGGAAGAAATGGCTCTTAAGCCTTAATGAGTCTTGAGGAAGAGAGGAGCAGGTCAAGTGCCACATTCCTTTCAGCAGAGGAAACAGAATGGCCAAGCCATGGACTCTGCACCTGAGGAAGAAGGCGAAAGTGGAGGAGAGAAGAGGAAGCTCTTTTTCCCTTCAGGAACCGGATGTGCTTCTCCTCCAGCCTCACTGACTCTGAAGGTGAGGCCTGGGTGTGGGCCTTGCACTCAGTGGAGAGCGGCATTCCCTGGACGCCCTGAGCTGCCCGTCCCAGGGCGGCTCAGGGCACGTGGCTCCCACAGCGGCCCAGGGGCTCAGGACACTAAGGCCAATGTGTTTCCAGGGGCCCTTTGCAAGAAGGAATCACGTAGTAATGGTTTCGATACTTGTGGAGGTGGGGGTGAGACGGTGCAGCATTTAGTCTCTATGAATACGCCATGTAACGGATTTATAAGGGTTTATTCAATGTCTTTGATCACAAAATCTGCTATCAGAAAGCTGCCAGCTGAAGCTCAGGTTCATTCGAATGAGTCAACACTTTTGAGCTCCACACTGGAAGAAAGATGGGACTTTTTATTCAGAAAACGTTCTTTCCCTTCGAGGCTCTTGCCTTCTTTTACGCTCCTGTCTTTCCTGGCGTCCTTTGACAGTGGCTTAGAATCAGGCTTCGTGCCTTAGCTCACACTGTTCAGGGAGATCTGGAGAGAGCACCTCTGTCGTGGCTCTGGAAGCCACCGTTTTTGCTTATTTCAGAAGAAACGTGGCAGGATTGCTTAATTGCTCCTTCCTGAAACACGGGGGTGGGAGTGGGGGAGGAGGAGTCAGAGGGCAAGATGAGAGTTTGGTTAGAAGCAAAGAAAATCTTTTTGTAAGGAAAAAAAGGGTTTTTACCACCAAAATAGGAAATCCATCAAAGCACAAAGGTGCATATTCGCTTAGTTGGGGCAGTCAAAACAGTCGGGACTGGGGGTAGGGTGGAGGGGAGAGAAGTTAATCTATATCCAGAATTCTTTAATTAGAGGTTAAAAACAAGGCAAAACAAAACAAAAAAGAGGGGGAAAGCCTTTATGGTCAGCTTTTGAGTGTTGTTCAAGTTGAGCAAGGAAACTGGAATTTGAACTTAACTTGCATACCATCCCAAAGTAGCTGCCCTCTGAGGGAAGCAGCCAGCGGCCTTTCTGGAAGTTTCCTTCACTGCTGGAGAACATATTAACAACTTTACCTACTCTGTCTGAATAGGTAATCCATCTAAAATTTATGGTAATTTTTAAAAATATATGTAAAAATTTTGAAACAAATGCTCAGACATTTTTGCCTCAATTTACAAAGGTTTCATCCACAATGTAGTACCTACATCATTTACAAAAACCCAGATTCAGCATCTCTGAATGGAGACCCCCTTATTCCTTTTTGTCCATTTTCCCCTCTTTCTCATTGCTGGATACGAAGGGTACCAAATATGCTTTAAAACCAGTCTCAAAAAGACAAGGGAATGCAGGGAAAAGAGTGCAAAAGGGTAACCTTGGCAGTTTTTTTTGGTAATTGTGAAGAACAAGGAAAAAATAATTGTATGCATTGGGTAACGCGGAGCTGTCTGAAGTCTTATTAATTTAATATGGACATTTCAGTCCCAATCATTTCTCTCCCTCTCTCTCTCCATGTCTCTCTCAAAATATACTTTAATTTGTAGCTGAAATTGTCTGTGATACAGTTACCTGATTGGTTAAAAACATCCTATGTTTTCAATCTAAAGCAAATATGGATGTTGAGTGCCTTCTGAGTGGATTCCATCTCGGAAACCATCTGAGAGGTGCGCAGAAGCAGAGCTCCCAGGAGCCTCCGGGGGCAGTCCCGGCTCCAGGCAGATACAACTAAAATGTGTAAAGAGCTTTTAAAGACTGTATGACTCCATGTTGTTTTTCATTGACTTTTCATTTCTTTTTGTGACTGTAGCCAGAAAATTTGAAGCCAAGGTAAAAATAAAGGGAGAATGGGGTGAGCAAGCTTTATTGTCAATGTGTTTTCAATTTCATACATTTTTCCACAGTTGTGTCTTTAAGGTGGATGTCAGTTTACAAAAACAACAAAGTAATTGTCATAATCTCAGATTCTAATCAAATATTTGCTTTCCACTGTAAATTTTTGTTGGCCAGTGCTGCCTTTTTAAAATTATTTCTCTATTTATTTCTCTGAAACTATAAATATGATGGAAGTAGAACTATATAATTTCAAAGTTCTGGACAATTTCTTTCTTCCTGTTTCTCTCTTAGGTCAGCCCTTACTGCTGTCACTGAAAAAGAGTCATCTACGTGAAAGGCAAACAGAAAAAATAAGATTTTAAAAAAATAACATTGCCCGGGAATGAGAAACGTTGTTGAAATTTAGGAAATAATTTCCTCAATTATAATTTTCTGGGCAACTGTCACAGCTGAATTCCCCAGGGTGTAGCTCTCCAGCTCTGACTGCTGACCTTGTTTCAGCAAAATGCACATCAATGTCACACTCAGTCCTTGTGGCCAGATCACCTGACATATTTGATTTAAACAAAATGGGGCAGGGACTCTGAAGTTCTAGGCAACATGTGAGTCATAACAAACACGTTCTACTTTGTGTTTTATTCAGCTTGTCATTTGCATTGCAGAAGGCTTATTTGGGAGTAGTTGTTGCTAATTACAGCTACAGCATGTTTGGTCCCTGGACTCAGGGGTTCTCAATCTAGGAGATAAGAAAGGGCAAACTAGAGGAAGCCACTCTCCCAAGAAAGGCAAACAATGTCGTTTTCCTGTAGCCTTGTAGACCTAAAACGATTGTCAGAAACAAACCAAGCACTCAAAACACAAAATTCAAGAAAGCCATAGGAGGTCACTGTATAATTGTGAGCTATTAAGGAAAGGTAATCAGGAAATAACATGGAAGCTGCTTTAATTTACTAGAGAATGCCACAAAAGTCTGTATTTTCCCAAGAGTAAGAGAAGTCACAGCAATTCCCCACCACATCTGTAGAGACAGGAAGAGAGTTCAGAGTCGAGCCTGAGACGCTCAGCTCAGGTAAAAATAAAATTGAAACCCTCAACATCCTTCGGCCAAACGGAAGAGAGAGGCTTTTTTGAGCGCATCACACAGACATACATGGGGTCATCTTAATCACAATAACAGCCAACAGTTTTTCAGTGCCAATTATGTGCCAGGCCCGATTGTCCAGTGAAGGATGATTGTTGGCAGTTGGCAGGTGATGAAACTGAGGCTCAGAGGGATTAAATAACTTCTCGTTGAACTGTGGAGTCAAACCTGGGTCTGTCTGCCTTAGAAATCATCATTGGCCACTTCCGTACAACCTCGCTCTTTTCTTCTTGAGAAACACTTGGCTGGGTAAGGCCCATCGTTACCCTCCTGGCATCACTCTTATAAGCTGAATCCGACTCCATTTTCAGGAGTTGTTTATAATTACTCTTAGTAGTATGTTAAACACAGCAATAGATAAAATATATTCTTCCCACAGTAACTCTTGGGATAACATCATGGGTTTGTTACTAAAGGAGCGGAGTACAACATCCTTTTTTTGTCCTAGATTTACTTGAACAGCTATTTCATGAATAATTTCTGTATTTAGTCATATCAGTTGTGATTTCATAGATATTAATCTGGGCCTTTTCTCAATCTTTATCCTTAAAATAAAGTCTTTCTCCCAGACTCCCGTTTTCATCTGTTCATCATCTATTACCAATCTTCTTCTATTGATTGGTTCCCTCTTAAATTAATGTGACCAGAACTGCCCACAAAAATGCAGGTGTAAATGCATCCTAATTATAAACCAATAGGACAGTATTTGGTTTGCTTTTTTACCACTCTTCCTGATGCTCTGCTTCTTTTCTTTCTTTCTTTCTGGAAGAGTTCCCCCATTGGACAATGCTCTGGATTCTCAGTCTCTTTCCTGGTTTCTATCCCTTCATCTTCTAGGTGTTTCATGAGATCCCTTGGAGTGGTGGTAAGGCACTCAAGTTTTGAGTCGGGCTCCCTGGGTTTAAATCAAGCTCCACCGTCTGTTATTTGTATGATCTTGGAAAAGTTCGTTACCTGAGTCCATGATGAATGAAGTGAGGATAATAACAGTACCAATGTTACACGGTCATTATAAGGCTAAGCAAAATAATAGATGCTAAATGCTTACAACAGTAGTCAGTACATGGTAAGCTCTTGATAAATACTATTTTTTGCTATTACCTAAAACCTCTCAAATATTCTAGTTGCTTTTTTTCTTTTTCTTTTATTTTTTTGGTGAAGAAGATTGGCCCTGAGCTAACAACTATTGCCAATCTTCCTCTTTTTGCTTGAAGAAGAGTGGCCCCAAGCTAACATCTTGTGCCCCTCTTCCTCTATTTTGTCTGTGGGACACCACCACAGCATGGCTTGATGAGTGGTTTATGTCCACACCCGGGGTCCAAACCTGTAAAGCCTGGGCCACTGAAGTGGAACATGCTGAGCTCAATCACTGTGCCACCAAGCTGGCCCCATCTAGTTGCCATTTTTATTCTCATTTACACAGATTTATGAACTTTCTGCATTTATCTCTTTTTTAGCTTGCCTTTCAACCCAAAAAAGTTTTCTGTCATTTACAAATATAACAACTAAAATTCATTTATTAAGAATTCAGTTAAAACAAGGGCTTGAATATTGCTCCCTTTATATTTCCTCATGTGAAACTGTCTGTTTACCATACCCTCATTTCCTGTTTTTAGGGTGGCTCCCCTATTGTGACCAGTCATCCTATTTCCTCCAGTGAGAGAATCGTGGGATACTCCACTGAAAATTGAATTATCAACTACATCATGAAAATTGACATGCACTCCACCCACAGCTTTCCCCTTATCTGCGTGCAAATGTACATCATAATACAAGGTCATTATTTAGGGCACATAATCACCTATTGGAGAAATCTTTCCTCCCTCTTTTCTCTATGAAAGTGTTCAACCATCCTCACTTTACAGTCAGCCTAAAACAGAGGAGAATCAGAGATCATAATCTTCCGGGTTTGTGCTAGCTGTCTTCTTGGTTCAGAGTATAAATTATAATTTGCTTGAAATTACAGATCTCAGCTCCCTCCATGAACTCCTGGAGAGCTCTGGGCATCCCTTTTGCGTGTTCTGTCTTCCTGTCGCAGGTCAACTTAGAATGATCGGTTTAAAGCAAAGCAAGGAAGTGAGTTTACAGTATCCAGACGAGGAGTCGACAGGGCAATGGAAAGAAACACCCTGGGGAAAACATCATCCAAAGAATCCTTAGCTCTTTTCAGGCACCAAGTTAGCACTGAATCCAAGGTGCTTTCACCCAGCGCCCTTCCTCACACACAGCAATGCTGCTTACTCAGGCATCCACTCAGCAGCTGTTGGGCCTGGGTGCTGTGCTAGCTGCTGACAATTCAGAAGAACAAAAGAGAACAAGTCCTGACCTTCACAGAGCTCAGATTCTAGTGGACAAGCCCAGACAGAGAGAAGAAATGAAATAATTTTAACACGATGTTGGTGATTAAATGCTATGAATGAATTATCAAGGAAATGTAATAAAGCAAAGGAAATAGCTGCTTAGGGATATCCACCACCAGTCTCTGGATGTGGAGACATTGGAGGAGTGGCTGTCTCCACTGAACAGCCTGAGGACCTTTGACCTGACGGGCTGTCTAGGTCACACGCGGGACCTGGCACAGATCAAAGCAAACAGCAACACTGCGTAAAAGGCAAAAATGGTAAGTCAAAATTTCAATGTCAGAGCAGCATTAAAGCGTGCAGGAGTCAGCTCAGGCTACCATAACAGAATGCCATCGACTGGGTGGCTTAAACAAGAGAAATTTATTTAGTTAGTTTGTTACTTAGTTTAGTTCTAGGCTAGGAATGCCCAGATCAAGGTGCCCCTGAGTCAGCTCCCCTGTAGGGCCTCTTCCTGGCTTGCAGACGGACACCACTGTGTCCTCACATGGAAGGGACAGAGAGAGAGCTCTAGTCTCTCTTTCTCTTCTTATAAGGGCATCTAGGGTCCTACCTTCACTACTTCATCTAAGCCTAACTACCTCCCAAAGGCGCTACTTGCAAACACCTTCATACTGGGGCTTAGGGCTTCAAAATACAAATTTGTCCATAACAGCAGGTGTGAACGTCCTACCAGAGCATGCTGGCAGGTGCTTTGTCCCGTGTGCTGAGACCAGAGCTTTCACACCACAGTCAATGCTCTGGCTCCAGTGGGGATGGGGGTCTTTGCCTCTCCCTAAGTTGACCCCATGCAGAGGGCTCTCCAGTGTTGCTCAGCCTCAACTACCATTGAATTTTGGTCCCAAGTCTCTGTGACAAATCCCTTGTTATGTTCAGGCATGTTTCCTGGGGGGAGAACTAAGATACCACATACAATTTATCTTTTAATATTCAAATGAGGAATATTACTCTCAAGAATGTTCTCTCTCACATGACTGAGAAAAGAAAAAATTAGTAGTGTATTTTAATAGACTTTGAAATAGTTACAAAGCAATTTAAAAGCCTATTCATTCTAATCTTGAGAAATGCTAATCTGGGTCAGACATGTTTTTGTGCTTCTAATATAACAAGGAAAAAATAGTATATCTTCTATACATTGTTAGTTCTGGGCTGTGATTTTTAGGCACTCATTAGAGCTATAAGGAATGTCTCAGTGTTGCAGGATCAGAAATAAATGGCAGAACACTTCACTCTCTGTAAACACAGATGATGCTCAGAAAGAATCTCCTTTAAAAGAGCATTCCTCCCTCCTTGGTCATTTTCAGCACTCTGTACATGGACTAAAATTAATGCCAAAATTATTACCCTTGGAGAGTGGGAGATAGTAGCATAATGTAGCATAGGAATAGTGCAAGCCAACTATCAATGACAATCCAAAGTGACACAGTGATACAAAATGGGGAAGAACCCACCCTCCTGTTAATGATTCAGAATCTACTTATGATCACTATTCAAAAACCGATTCTAGAATAAATACTATATGTCCATCAGGGCTAAATGTGCAGAAGGCTTTAAAGAAATTGGGCTATGTATAAGCAAGCCAGGATGTGCACACGTAAGAAAGCTCAAACCCGTGAAACCCACTGGAAACTGATAGAGCCCCTGACAACCTCAGACACCTTGTGGTTGTTGCTGCCAGAGTGGCTACCTCAAGGGTGAATGTGGTGCACTGGGGGGGGGGGGGCAGGGACGAAGATGGCAAGTCTGCAGATAGAAACCACCACCAACGACGAACAGTGGCCTGGTACTTGCAGCAAGTCTGCCTTGAAGCATCTCCTTTCTTAATATGTTCTACTGTGGCTAAGAAGAGACAAGCCCAGCCTCCCTTCCCGAGAGCATCTGTGAATCATGGTGACCACTCAACCTGCCATGAGAGTCGGGCAGGGAGACATGAGGAGGTCATGAGGGTCATAGGCCTGTGTGAATCTGCATCCACTGTTTTGTTGGAACTCTGCATATTGCTAGTACAATATTGAAATTTTCTTACAAGCTATTTTGGAGCATGATTTCAAAAGAGGAAAATCAATTTGCACCCACACTAGAGAAGTCTAACTGGTGCCAAAGAGACCTCTGGGTTGATTGAGCTCTGCTGCATGGTGGAAAGAATAAGGCCAAGGACTCAGACTGTCTGGGTGGGAAGCCTGCTTCCACCAGTAACAATCTGTTTGACAGGGCCAATCACACAATTTCCTGGAATCACAGCTTTCCTCATGTGGAAAACGGGGCTGGCTGTACCCACCTTCCAGGGTGGTTGTGAGGTACCGCCACCTTCTACAGAAAATCTGAGGTTACACCCATCCATCTTGCAAAAAGGTGCCAAAACACCTTTCTTGGTGGGAAACATTTGAGCCTCAGAATCTGACCTTACCAGAAGGATTAAAAGCGTATTTTTATAAGAAGCCTCTAATAGACTATCTCCAGACAAAAAAATAAAAGAAAAACGGTGCTTGTCTTTGGGGAGAAGCATTAGATGGTTGTGGGGTGGGAGTTGAAGGGAAATTGACTTCTCACTAGACTCTTCTGTGTATCATGTGTATGTTTAACCTAATCTAGGAAAAATAAACTGTAATTTGTTTAAGTACCTTTTGAAACCCATCCTGTTTTGTGCATTTGTCTTTACTGTGGGGGTAAAAGTGACTTCCAACTGTACTCTGCTCCTCGGACACCATCCAGTGTGAAAGGCATCCCCTGAGAAGAGTAGAAGGTTAGAGGTTCCTGCTTGAGAGAAGGAATCAAGTCCAACAATTATTACAATTTTTCTTAAAAAGAGACATGAAATGTGTTAACATGGAAACCCTGATATTTTATAATTGGTTCATCCTACCCCAAACAAAAATAGCTTCTGAATTTTTCTTTCCTCCTCCTCCAATCAGCCTTGTTTTCTCTAATCAACTGCCTGGTTTTCTCCACAGTGAAATTATGGTGCTCACCTCCTCAGCCTTCCTCACCACAAAACACCACCTTCCAACAGAAAGAATCGCTGTCACGGGGTGGAGAATAAAAAGGTAAAGTCTTTTAATTTCTTTCATTTGAAAAAGAAAAATAAAAGTTACTATTCAGGCTGCCAGGCATGTTGTTTTTTAGACTTTAAGTTCTCCAAGGGAAGAGCATTTTAATTTTCTTCAGCATCTTAAGCATTATGTTTAAAAATTAACATTGTTTGAAAATAATATGCTTTATTCTTTATGTGACTCAGAAGCAGTATTGTATAACAATTGATTCCACAGCAAAACAAAGCTCTCACTGATATTTCACTAAACCCTCTCACTCTCAACTCACCTCTGTGCCCACCACAGCCGTATGCACCCCTCTGCAGTCCTGTTTAGAAAAAGAGGGCCTGGTACACTTTCTAAGCTCCTATCCCTGCAAGTCACCCAGCCACAGTGCCCTCCGCGGTAAACAATAGCATCCCCGTGCTCCTCATGCGCTTTCTGAAAAATCTCCCTCAGGGGAACTGACATTCTTCAACTTTTCCCTTCTTTCACCTGTGGTAGATTTACTTACTCATGCCTTAATCAGTTTATTGAGACTCTGGAAGCCTGAGAAGATCTCTCCAGAAAGATAATGAGAAGGAATGCATCCCTATTGTATGTTTTAGAGAAAAGAAATTTTGTTAAAACAATTTCTGTGCTATAGTGCCTAGACCTCCAGACTGGAAGTCTGCGTAAGGCAGAGAGAGTGTGAAGGAAATCTCTTAATTCTAAGGATAAGGGCTGCTTTGAGTTAATTGTGTTAAGGAAGCAGTATTTAGTGATTCATGTTTAAATGAAACCATTGTTTTCTAGATCCTGCCAAAAACTTACCACAACTTATTCATTTGATTTTATTACAAATTAAGATTCCCATAATTTTGGAAAAGAGGCATACATTTTAAAGTCTCTTGGGAAGAGAAGACCTGTGCTTCAGGGCAATGAATTGCCCTGAAAAGCAGAACAAAGAGAACCTTGTTATAATGTGAGTGAGCAGGGGACTAGGGTTGGTCTGCCTCACTTCAGCAGGTCGGCAGAGACGCGAAAGAGGGGCCCTGTGCACCGCAGTGCGCAGGGGACACAGGCAAGGCCTAGTGGGACCTACTCAAAGGGAGGTACAGAGAGAAAGAGGGAGAGTTTACAAGATGTTTAGGGGTTTTTCGTCTGGTTATTTGTTTTTACTTTATAGACGGGTCAACCATCTCCATAGCCCAGTCCTTCCAAGAAATAAGATAAGAAATAAAAGATGATGCATGATATTTTTTTTTATTTTAAATTTTCCTTTCAGGAAGAGAGAGAATATCTCTTCCCCTAGATGGGAGACAGGAACTTCTGGAACTCTCTTGATGGGTAGGGGGAAGAATAAGAGAATAAAAGAAAAAGAAGGGGCCCCCTCTTTCTGCCAAGGAGCCCAGAGCTGCTGGAATCACGGGGCCTAGAAAAATCCCAGCAAGATGAAGACTTGTCCTCCCTCCACCCTCTTGCATCCGCAGCCCTCCTTCCCTACACCAAATATTTGCTGTCGCCATATTGAATTTTCTCTATTCACTGAGTCCTACAGACCGGGGTAGTGATGGTTCAGCATTATTTGGAACAAAAGTTTTCCTCACAGTGTCTCATTACTTTACATACCAGGTATGTGTGTTTCATACACACAGGCACATATGGATTATGTCCACAGTAACACCTCTGCAAAAATTGAAGACATCAATGAAGCACTCTGAAGACTTCTGTATAAATAGGCAAAACTTGGAGCAATTTCTCAGTACCTACAAGTTCTGCCCAATTTTCGGTGCCAAGAGCTCAGAGAGGCAACGCTAGCCTGGGAATCCAGTCGTGCGAGTTTGCAATGCCAGCCATCTGATTTTAAACGTCACCTCTCTAAGGATCAGTTTCCTTATTTAGAAAACAAAAGGGCTCTTGGGTCCCTTCTGGTTCTTAACTGAAATTTCCTCACGCTTGCATTCCTATGCATAAGTCTGGAAATATGAACCCGTAACTCAACAGTGCTGCAAATTACCACCAGGGCTGACAGCAACAAAGTGACCAAAATATGACTGCGCTCATCTTTCCTCCCTGTGAAGTTAGTGATTACAGCAACATCTCCAAAATTTAGTGGTGGATTTTCTCTACCATGTATGTCAAAAGAACAGATGCATACAAAGAAAAACCTGGTGCCCTCACTGGAAAAAAACAATTAGTCTATCTGACCTTAGTGTGGAGGGGTGACTTCTCTGAAGGCTGGAAGAATCCTGGCATTTTAGAAATTTCTTTGTCTTTATCCAAACTCCGTGATCCATGATGAAAACTGTGGATTTATTTTCACTCCCAGACCATTACCATAGCTGGTTTGCTATATATAAAGAAATTGTTTTAGGGGCCGGCCCTGTGGCCGAGTGGTTAAGTTCGTGTGCTTCGGCGGCCCAGGGTTCGTGGATTCAGATCCTGGGCACTGACGTACTCCTTGCTCCTCAAGCCATGCTGTGGTGATGTCCCAAATAGAAGAACTAGAATGACCTACAACTAGGATATACAACTATGCACTAGGGCTTTGGGGAAGAAAAAAAAAATAAAGAGGAAGATTGGCAACAGATGTTAGCTCAGGGCCAATCTTCCTCAAAGAAAAAAAGAAAAGAAAAAGAAAGAAATTGCTTTAAATTATATCCAAGTTTTCAGTTTGTTAATAACAAAGATATGACTCCAGATTTCATCAGCTTTAACATCCCATTATTGTTCCCCATGACATGTGGGACCTGGATTACAGGAAGGCACAGTCTGTGACTACGAAAGAACATTTCATCATCACCAACGAAAAGTACTTAGGAAGTCGTAATTATACTTGGTGCTTCACTGATCACCTAAAAAAACTTAAAAGAAAGAAAGAAAGTGCCATGGCCCTTCCATTCTAACTGTGCACAGTGTATTACTGGAATAATGCCCGAGCCAGTGTGATAGGAACATACAGATGACAAAACAAAGCAGCACACTTAATCAAGGAGGCATAGACTCACATACAAGGGTGAGCGTAACGGAAGGAGCATGGGCAGTATTCAGTGCAGAGCTGAGATGGGAAAAATCGGTATAAAGATCTAGAACAGTTGAGATGAGATAGAACATCTGTGTTGTTATCAATCTGGACAGACTTCCTGGAACTGGTAGGGTTTTCCAGGGGAGAAAAATGTACATTGATTGGTGGGCTGGGGGCTCGGGGAATGCTCATAAAAACAAATGAGGTAACCGGTCTAGAGGGCTCTCACCTTGGGATCTGCTTATGGATGTCTGCTCCCCCTGCAAGGCCTGCAAGGATGGCTCAACCGCTGACAACCTCTTGGCAAGGACTCACAAGAAGTCTGGCAAGGACAGGGACACAGCGGTCCTGATAAATGAGGACAAAATTCTGCATCCAGGCAGAGAAAATAGTGAAGATAGAAAGCAGTCTCTTCAGAAGATATTGGAAAGGACAGCTTTCTCTTCAGCAGCAGAGAGCTTCTGCTGTGTCTCACCTGCACCACATACCATTGGTTTCAAACAGCGTTTTGCTACCGAGTCCCTTAGTCTTCAATATCTGAGAGCAGTGATCCATTTACCTCTAGTATCTTAACATGCTGAAACCTACCAGAAGCGTGAGCTGTCTGTGGGAGACTATTGTGAAATGCCTCACATCCCTAAATCATTCCTTCTCGGCTGCTCCTCAAAGGCTTAAAAATAGAACTTAACTCTCAGAGTGATTCAAATGGCTGAAAATAATTCACAAACATCTTCCCCAAAGGAAGTAGGGGAAAGATAGGATGTGGAATGCAAATGAACCGATGGGCTTTGTCAGCACTGAGAGAGGTGGTCAGATTGGACTAACAAATCTGATAGAGTCTGGAGTCAGCGGCAGAACTGATCTCATCTTGATCAGATTACTGCAGCCAGGAGTTGTTTGTTGGATCTAAAGAGAGTTTAGAGGTTAACAAAACTAAGGGAGACTGGTTCCTGGACAATAAACAGGTAGATTAAGGAGGTGATGATCAAGGGAGAAAATTCTTCTCAACTCTGTTAAGCCACATCTACATGGAATTAACAGTCAATAGGCTTTCTTTCCTATATGGTAGCCATGATTTTCCCAAGGAAAGATAGTACCTAAAGATGGGCACCAGACAGGTTATTTGGGGAAAGAAATGAGAAGGAGAATTGCATGGGATTGTTGCTGAGCCTACAAACACTACAAAATGTTTAGTTTAAAGCTATATTCTGTAAGCTTATAAACTAACTCATTAATTCACCAGAAATTTATTTTGTGCCCATCCTGCATCAGGGAATAATGCCAGGCCCTGAGGATACAAAAGTAAATAAATAACATAATTGATCATTACAATAGCTTTCATGATTCGGTATCTACTACACGCCAGGCACTCTACTACCATTATGCAATGGAAATGCCCCCCACAAACCTCTAATGCGGCGTCATGTTCCCACTTGACCGATGAAAACTAAGATGAAGAAATGAAGGCTCTGAGAGATTAAATAAAAGTGGTAGATCTCTCAAGGAACTCCAGTGCAGGAGCAAGATAAGTAAACTAATGTTTACAATATTCTATGGTAAAAGCCGAAACAGAGATTAAAAAACAAAATAATAAAGGAGGAGCTCCTAACTCAGCATAAGGGAAGGCAGATAGGAGAGGATAGGGAAGGTGTGAAGGGGGCTTGGGGGTGTGTGGGTGGGGGTGTGTGTGTGTGTGTGGCCTGGATGGTAGAGCGGAGCACAGCCCACAAGGAGGATAAACAGTCCAGGAGGAGAGATAGGGATGTGAGCTGTCTTTCACCCATACCCACAAATCTTCCCTCTACGTTTCTGCAGGATGAAGAATGTTGCTAAGAGAAAGCCGCAAGGCTCCTGTATGGTGTTTCTGGGATGACACAAGAGGCTCTAACAAGACACTTTTTATCAGCCTGAAGAAGAGGGGGCATTTATCATGACAGACTAATTACTCACTTTGAGTTAGTGTTATATCTGTGTATGTACCCAATGTGGCTATATAGTAACGAGAGGTTTTTAAACAAATAATCCATACCTTACATGTCCACATAAATGCTCCACAGTAGTTAGTCACCTTAAATTTAAATGCTGATTTCGGTGTGTCCGACCGCCCCCCCTACCTCCTCATTGCTCACAGCATTTCAGGTACATCCCTTTTGAAATTACCTTCACAGCTTGCAATATATTCTTTTGAATATCCTTAATGGTGACAATGGTTCACCAGTTACAGTGTCATATTTTTGGTTTTGTTTTAAGTCAAAAATCATTTTGAGCTAAATCCATGATGAAGGATTAAATTGGGTAAAAATAATTGAAAATGCCAACTAAATGCCAGTCACTAAACTAAGTGTATTTTATAAATCATCTCACCTAATTTAATTCCCACCAGAAACCTATAGAGTGGATCTTAGTGTCCCATTTAATGCTTCTTTAATAATAATAAAATATGTACATATTCATTGAAAAAAGTTTGGAAAATCTAGAAGAGTAGAAAGAGGAAAACAAACCTCCTTCAAGGTCTCACCACTATTGACATCACCAAGTTTATCAGTCGAGTCTTTCTACTACCAGTGACTATGTAAATATGCTCTTCCCCCCAAATTAATCAAACTATGCATAACTTTATAATTTTTCACTTAATATTATATTCTGAATAGTTTTGTATGTCACTAAATTTCTTTTACAAAATCATCTTTACTCACTGTTTTGTATTCCTGTATGTGGATATGTCATAATCAAAGAATTCCAGTATTTCAATGCTTTCAATGAACATTCTTCACAGATCAATATTTGTGGATTTCTATGATCATTTCCTTCAGATAATTCCCTAGAAGTAGAATTGCTGGATTCAAGGCACACATATATTTAGAGGCTATTAAAATTTCACCAATTTTTAGATGAGTAAATGAAAACTCAAAGAAGGATTTTCCAAGGTCATAAACCCAGAACGTAGCACAGGTTGGGTTTGACCTCAGTCTGCGACACTTTAAAGACTATGATTTTTTCCCCACTATGATAAATGAATTTTGATTAAAAGTGAGAAATATCAATTAAAAAAAGAATTTTCACATGTGCAAGAAAAACTATTCCTGAAAGAATTTTTTAAAGGAATTTTAAAAGTCCTTCATTGTTTCTGTAATGATTCTTTGAAGGACCAAGCTCATCTCTGAGTTCATGTTTTTGTTAGATTCTGTTTTAAAGCCCTCACTGTACTTCATGGCTACATTCTTAGAAGATGCCAGTTCTGTCCTTCATGAATTTACAATACTATTAATATTCTGGCCTAAGCACTGGACTTCTAGTTGAACAGCCAAAAAGCACAATCCCTCCAGCATTTAGGCAATCTCATTGGGACAAACTTGGTTACAATTCAGGCAAGCCATGACCAGGTGGGGAGTCCACATCCGAGTGTTTAGAATACCAAATGACTAATTGATAACTGATCTTCTTTCAGTCTGGCTACATTCTGATAACAGGGAAAAAAACATTTCCATTTCCCACCCAAAGTTCTACTGGTTTGTTATGAACGTATAGCCTGTTCTCCTGGAAGGATGAGTGGAATGAGCAATACAAGTACAACCAGCTCTCTTCCTTGCACATTTGTCACTGGAATGTAGTTCAAAATAGATTAGAGAAAACCAGACTGGTGGGAGAGGTGCAGTGGAACGGATGGGTGGGGATATTGTGCTGAAGTTGTATTTTTATAGAAGAGTCTATAAACATTTCCAAATTGTCCTTAATTCATTAGTCCCAAGCACTCTTCCCTCCTGGGGGACCAAGTAGATTTTAAAGGTAAGGCAGAGGAGAGGATTTTAAAGGTAAGGCAGAGGAGAGGATTTTAAAGGTAAGGCAGAGGAGGAAGTTGATTTAGGAATTCTGACTTCAGGCTTTCAAAGCTGTGAAAGGGTGCTTTCAACCTTTTGGGGAGCTCCTCTAGCTTTCCCCAGTGCTCTGTTTATTGATCAGATGATCAACAAACAGCCCTGCTTTCTCACCCTGATCACTAACCTCACCATGAGTGTTTCAACATCTCAAATGTAACTCAACCAACAGAACTCTGCGCTTCCGCCCGGCCTATGATCCATCCCTTCTTCTCTCACCCTAACCTACTCCTTCTCCAAATTACCGGGTTAGTAATCAGCACCACTATGCACCATGCATGGGTGCACCATGTTCAAGCCATCTGAGATTCTGCTTTTTCCCTGAACCCAACACCCTTTAGCCTTTACCCTCAACACACATCCCCATTCCCTCCATTGATCCTTCTCTCCACCTCCACTGCTGTCCCCCAGTGTAAACCTCCATAGACACTCATCTAAATTCTTTTTTCTACTCCTGTTCCTTAACAATATTTTCTCCAAGAATAATCAGTGATCTTTCCAACATGAATCAAGCCAGTGGCCTACTTAAAATACTCCAATGACTTTCGGTCACAGAAGGCCAGACTCCTCACCATCATATAGAAAGTCAAGTCCCTGCCCACCTCTCTACCCTCATCCTCTCCCCACTGCCCCTCCTGGCTCACCACTTAGGCCTGAAACTTTCTCTTCCTACTGCCTGGAATACTCACCCTCTCAGACCTTCACCAAGCTGGTTTACTTTTATCATTCAGAGCTCAGTTCATTTATTATTTACTCAGAAGGCTTCCCAACTCCCCTCCACAAAAAGTTGCCCCATTTTATTTTCTTTACATCACTGATCACTAGCAGAAATCATCTCCTATTTATCTATGCAATTGTCTATTACTCTGTCTCCCTCATTAAAACATAGGCTCCAAAAAGTTGGGCATGTCTAACTTACTCAACATTCTATTCCAGCAAACACAATAGAGCCTAACTCAGAGGAAGCACTCAAAAGAAGCGTCAAATGAAAGAATCGATGAATGACTGAGAGATGGGTATGTGGAACCCATTCCCCTATTACTGCCTTAAATTCCTCAAGAAAACAATTATGTGATTCTTTTGAGATTCAGGCAATGACACCATATTGAGTGAGATTCAGCCACTAGATAATTTACTCCAAGTTGTAAGTTAGGCACTTTTAATAGTCACAACAATTCTTAAGCTGTTAGTACACGAAAGTGTTAGTGGCCCAAAAGAAATGACGAGCCTTCCAAAGTCCATTTCCCATGACGAGCAATTTGGTGACGATAGAAAGGATATGGCACATTGTATTTTATGCAATTTACTCCTGTTGTCTTCTTGAATGTTAAGCCTAACTCTCTTTGCCTAAAGAATTCTGGATTTGAAAAGTAAATTCTTAAGACATCAACTATAATGTTAAATCAAAATGCATAAATAATTGATGATATTCAGATTATTCATCTTGCGATATAGAGAAAGTATGCATTTCAACAAAAAAATATGTGTGTATATATACTTAAACACATAAATGCACAGGAATAAGAATATATCAAGTAAAAATGAGTTTGCTGTATGGATGAAACTTTCTCAGCATATCCTGCATGAGCTGCAAACAGTGGGAATCTCCACATATTTGAAATCTTTATAGATACAATGCTGTCCCCACATCACGTCTTGCCTAAGAGCTTCAGAAGGAACCTTGTGAGGAATGTGAAGCAAAATAAAAATCTTAGCTCTTGTGTGGCAAATGAAAGCAGAGCTGAAGTCTGGGTCTCTGGAGTCATATTCACAGGAACACATTCTTGTGACTAAAACAGTGCTTCCAGGTTGTCTGCTCTGAATGAAAAAGGACTTTCCATATGTGTTTTCATAATGAGTGTTAGGATTTGGTTACATATTTTATCCAAACTGTGAAAAGGCAATGGTAGCAATTCAATGTTCTAGCAACGATCTAAATGGCATACTTACTTTTTTCATAGAAACATTATGGGAGAACACTCTTTAAGCCACTTTCTTAATGCCAGGCTTATTTTTTATTTCACCATTTATCTCAGTATACCTTCCCCCTGTGTGAGGCACAGCTCCTTCTCTCTCCTCCCATCATTTCAGTAAAGCTGTGTCCAGTCAGATTACAAGAAAACTGCACTATTTAGAAGCAAGGCCTAGAGAGGTTTTGTGCAGGAATAATTGTGGTGGCTCGAATGTTCCCCAAGTTACTCTTGAGGGGTGAACATTTATTTCCTATAGGTCTCTAATAAAAACCACAGGGCTCATCTTTCTCAGATTTAGCTCCTCGTTCCCAGGTCATTTGTGCTTTCAGAAAGCTGACTTCTCTGGCCGTGTCTAAAGCAGGTGCCGCTTGATTGTTTGCAGCATTATGCTAACACTGCACTTACAAAACAGTCTGCGAGCCTGACTTCTGTCAACACAGGCTATGGGTCACAGCACAAGCTGGAGGACTGCTCCCTGCTCTAGTCAATGACTCCCTCTAGGCAAGTTGCTTAACGTCATCAGTTTCCACAGGTACAAATCGGGATCCATGATAATATACAGCTGAAGTCAGTGGAGGACAGGCCACATTCCTTGTTTCTCAAACATTCTCCTTGCAGACATATTAAAAGTCTCCTGACCTTTCAGACAAGAAAAAGACCCATCACTAACAATGACCTTCTCTTGCTTAGTGGGTCAAGCATTTTTTAGACTCTTGCTTTTTAAATATGTCTTTATCACTGAAGTACACAGCTGTCTCTTTTTAAATATTTTCCAAAACTTGAATGTATGTATACTCAAAGACAGATTATCAAGGTATAATTTTGAAGGTAGAATATATTACCAATTTATTTTACTAATACAAATATAACATTGTTATACAAGAATCATGCTTGTCAAGCTGAGCAAAATGAATGGTTTATTCTTTGCTTTACGGCTGGTGAGGTTCAAGTCAACAGTCTTTAAGCACAATCCAGTGCCAAGAACAGTGGAGAAATAACTCTAAATGAGGCATGGGCTCTCCCCTTAAGGAAGTGGTGACCCAAGACAATCAGGGACTTGTAATGGACTGCAGTCTACGGCCACAGCCATAAGGACTAAGTCGAAATGCAAACTTCCTCGGAGCCAGGCACTGAGACTCTTGAGACAGGCGAAGGCTTCAAGAAGACGATGACTTTTAAGGTGGATCTTGAATGAAGAACTGAATTTCAATACTGAAAGCAATGACTAAAGACTTAGAACCTGGAAGGAAGTACTGATTCTTGGTTTTATTAGGAATTCTGTTTTTTGTCATGTTGGGCTATTTTTAAGTGCTAAATGTTGCCATTTTTTATGGTATACTACTTGTAATTCAAATCATTTACATCCTGAAATTATTGCTGCAGTTAAAGTTCAAACCAAACAAAAGTAGCTTTATTTAGAAAGGCTTTTGACCACATTCCCTCACCTATTTGAAATCCTTCCAAGATATTTTATTGTTGCTTTAATTTCCATTTCTGGGGTTTATGTTTATTAGTCTCTTGCATTTCCTTCCAGAAGATAGGAGAAGTTAGAGGAAAAGTAAAAATGTCTGATGGAGGGTTAGGAGAGGAAAGAAAGGTGAGCCCCAGGCCCGAGTCCAAGCTTCGCCTCCCCCTCACCCCCAGCCTAACCTCTCTTTTCTTCAGAGTTGGATTTTCTCGGTCAGAGTCCCTGTCTGAGGCTCTAACTCTTCCCACTAGGAGAATTATGTCAGCCTACATCTTCTTCCCCAATCACAGCGCCTAGGGAGACTCTGCAGAAGGAGGGGGAGATCTCAGGCCTGGAGACTGGTGAAAGAGCATTTGATTAGAAAGAAATGTAATCAGAGCTCAGTGTTCTATAAATGCATCCCATGAACTAAATACCAAAATTTCCATATCTTTGTTTCGCTCCAGAATTACAATCACTACGAGGGAATTATTAATATAAATTCTTGAGGCATTGATAGTACTTCGTGCTCAACTGAATATGATTCGAGGAGGGGGGATGAGGGGCAAATATTTGGGACATTTGGGAAATATTTATGCAGAAAAGATATTCTTTGCTTATCTGAAATTCAAATTTAACTGCGAATTCTGTATTTTTATTTGCTAAATCCAGCAACTCTAAATAAGAGGCCCTTCGAGTGGGAAATTATAAGATCACTGCAGTCTTTGAAAGGTCAGGTTCCAGGCAAGTCCCAGAGAGTTCAGATCACCAGAGGGTCAGGAATGAGTGATTATGAGGCAGGGGAGATGAGGATTGACTACTTTTCCCAGAAATTGGATGCTGGAAGGAAAGAGAGAGATGTGTTGCTACTTGATTTTTTTACAGATTTTTTTGGCTATGCCTGAAATGATGACAGGATTCAGTTAAATAGAGAAAGGAATCCATTTGGTTAAGACCAGATATCATCTTCCCAATAGATTGTGCTGGAGAGTCTGTCAGGAAACATATTTCTGCCATTTTGCCTTTTAAAATAATGAACACAAATGTATCATTTCCAATTCTTATATTTAAATAAAAATTCTGAGTATGATTAATCCAATTTTACCTCTTTAAATATTAAGCAGAAAATACTTGTTTGCCTTAGTAAAAATTTTAAGGAAATAACAGACTGTGTCAAAATAAATTGAAAAGATAACAATAACCTGGGAGAAAATGTTTGCAACATCCATGCAAAACCAAAAAAAAAATTTGTGTCCAGAATATATAAAAAATTCCTAAAAACAGACAAGAAAAAGTCAACAACTCAATGATAAAAGGGGCATACAAGATGAGCAGACATTTAACCAGAGCAGAAACATTAAAGTGGAAGCTCAGCCTTTTTAGAAACAAGGGAAATAATACTAACTCCACCACAAGACATCAGTTCACACCCACTAAATTGGCAAGAATTTGAAAGTCTAACTACTCCAAAGACTGGAGAAAATGTGGAACAATGGGAACTATGAGCCACTGTTGGTGGGGGTGTGAATTGATATGCTAATTTCAGAAAACAATTTGGCATTACGTAACAATGTTGCAGACATGCGTCTTCTACTAATCAGCAATTCCACTTTTTATACCCTAGAGAAAATCTTGCTTGTGAACACCAGGAGACACATATAAAAATATTCCTGTCAGGCTGCAAACAACCTGGCTGGAAGTCAAAAGCGGAGTAAATAGATAACTTGTGGTATATTTATGCAATTGAATACAACAGAAAAAATTAATGAGCTACATGCATATGCATGAATCTCACAAATAAAATTCGGAACAAATAAGCAAATCACAAAGAAAGCATAAATTATACCTTTCATATAAAGTTAGAAAACTTGTAAAACTAACACTATTTTGTTAGGGATCTATGCATATTTATATAATATTATAAATATTTAACCATATTTATATAATATTATATATATCCTTTTCCTTATAGTTTTGTCATACATATACATTTTACCATATAGATGTTACCACATACATATATGGTCTTACTGTATGTATATAATATTACAGTTTTACACACATATATATATAACCTATAAGGAAAAAAATGAGAATGGTAAACACAAAAGTCAAGATAGTAGTTACCTCTAGAATGAAGAATAATTATAGAGAGCTTCAAAATGATTAGAAAAGTTTTCTTTCTTAAACTAGATGGTAAACATAGGGGTATAAATTTTATGGTTAAATAATTTATATTTTATATTTCTCTTTTATATGTACAAAATATTGTATAGTTTTCTAAAAGAGAAATACACATAAATTCTCATTATCAAATAACTTTTGCAGAAACTGAGTTTACTTGGATAAAGGTGATTGTGTGGCACACACACCAGCGAGCCCTTCCCTCAGCGTGGAGTGAGAGCGGCATGGTCGGAGCTTGGTCAGCATCGCTGGGAAGTCGGCGCCTGAGTACTAAGCACCGGTCTTACAGCTCTTCATTGTCTTTAAGATTGAGCCCTTTAGAAACCACCCCACCCAGGATGTTACGCAGAATCTCCAAAGCATGTTTTTCAAGTGCTCTGAGAGCCAAAAACTATTTGGCGTAATGACAAATGATCCAATGAACACCGGGTCGAAAATATTCTGTGATTTTAAAGACTCAGTTGCAGGACTGCAGAAAGGATGCAATCATATTTTCTCCTTAGAATATGTTTATGTGTAGGTATAAAGGAGATAGTCAAACTGAACCCTTTTTCATCTTTATTCCATGCCAAGTAGAATCCATAAAATCTAGAGCCAGGCACTTGCTAAAGGTCAGAGGATGGGGCTCCGGCTGGCGCCCTTCCTCCTGTTCTCCACCAGCCCCACAGCAGCTCAGTGAGGCCCCCAGGGACTCTTATCTAGTGAAACTCACCTCTGTTGCCATCACCAGGTGTTTCTATTGACAGATCACTAGCAGCAATGTCAAGAGCCCTGACAACTGTCAGAGGGCCAGTGTGTATCTCACTGACTGGTTGGCTACGACTCCAGACTTGCCTTGGATAAAACATAACCCATTCTCTTTTGGAGGGAAGGAGGAGCTCTTCATTTTCTGATATGTATTATCACAGGATTTTTTTTTTTCTTTTTAACCATTTCTGATATTAGTTTTTAAAATAGAATTACAGACGCCTTACCTTTTGGATATACAGAATATAACTTAATTCTCATTGAATCTCACTAAGAACTACCAGCACATCAAATTAACTTTGCGTATTTGTCTCTGCTATTTTGTTCACGTCTCAGAGCTTTGTAAGGCAGAGAACACTCATAAACTACTGCGATGAGGGACAAGAAATAAGATTCAATGACTAGGCTGTTGTCGTTTAAACAGCCTTTTTTCTGAGAATATTCAAAATCCCTCCAATAACCTCACCATCCATAGCTGACAACTCCTTAGAACTCCAGTCCTTTCAGCTGTCACTTCTTATTGAAGGTAAGCATATGGTGTCCTGTTTTCATCTGCTTCACTCTACATGCATTGCTTGGGTGATCGAACTGGTCCTATCTCCTCCACAGCAAGACTCACGGGCTTTGTGACAGCAACTCCCCACCTAGAGACCGTTTTACTGCAAGTCTGGGAATGGTGGCTGTGTTCCTGGTGGCTAAGTCAACTGAAATGTAACCTCTAGGTAAAGGGGGTTAAACAAAGCCCTGTTACAGTAGGATTACCAGGCTAGCAGAAGTTTAAAGATGATACCTCATAATGCAGAATATTTATGAAAGTTTCTGTGTCACAATTTTTAAACAGTCTAATACAGAAGCAAAGAAAAGTGGCAATAGCATAGAATCAGAACAGGGATATATCACTTACACAAGTACAGTTATAGCCAAGAATCGAAACACTACGTGGGTCATATTCATATGGTTACTGGTGAATATGAAGTTCAAGCCCTCTCTTTTCTAATGTTTCTATTAGTTAAATGGAAACAATAACTCCATTCACCTCTTGAGGATGTTAGAAGGATTCATGAGGCAATGCTTATAAAGCACTCAAAGTTCTTTCAATGAAAGATTCCACGTAAATGCAACCTTGTGCTGTTCTACTCAACCATAACTACACTCCGCTTGTTGAAAATTCAACCTCTATACTCCAAAAAGGAGACGTTAACAATTCTAGTACTATACTATTTGAAGTCGGCTTACTCTGAGGAATAGGATGACATAAATAGACGGATAAAATTAAAAATGCATCTTGAGTTATATGATATCTCATTCAGTTTTATTTCTTTCTCTCTACAGATTGCCTACATAAATATTATTCCTATCACCAAAAGCTTCTTTTTAATTACTGCCCTACTTATACCATCTATAATTGTAGTGTTATGAACAATATCAAATATTGCTCAAGAGTGCTTTGGAAAACATCGCTATTTTCATTTGGTTGAGAAAGAGATGTTAGTGAATCAAATGAGGCTAAAGTGCATGGAAAAGGAAAAGCTACATCTTGATATGCGTGAAACTGCCTGTATAGAATAAAGAAACAAAACCCATATCACCTCGATTGCAGGATGGAAACAGGAGAGAAAGAGACTTAAGGTTGGTTCCAGATTCCTGCCCCACAGCTGTGTTTTGAATTGCACCATGTTACATCATTTGATTACATGGTCTCATGGTTCTCCGGTCCACCCTCTGGAATTCCTGACAGTTCTTGCCTGTGTCTGACAGGAAAAAGCCATTACTCTATGGGGGTGCCATTCTGTCTTTAGTTTTAGAAACTTTTTTAAGGAAAATTCGAGAATCTTCTTCCAATGAAAATTGCACTAAGAATGATAATGTAAATATGATTTCATAGAAAAAAAAACCTTAGTTAACTATTGCCCAAATATCAAGCCCTTCTCCCCCAAACTGGAGAAGCTGGAAAGATAAAAAGCATTTGTGCAAATCTCAAACAAATTGGCAGCTCATATTCAATTGAATTTATTAATAATTTTTTGAACTTCAGTATTAAGCCTTGTGCTTGTTTCTTCAAGTAATACAAAGACGATTTAGCTAAAGCCATGCTCTGAAGATTATATTCTATCAGTGCAGGGGACAGGTTGGAGAGGACAGATAGGAAGGTGAAATAAGCACACAAGTAAATATAATCAGGTAGACATCAAGGAGGGGGGCCTAATGCGTGGGGTAACCAGTGGAGAAGAGATGACATCTGATTGAGATACAGGAAAATCTTCCTAGAGAATGCAGTGTTTGAAATGAGCCTTGAAATACCATTGGAATTTTATAAAGAAGGAACAACAGCAGAGAGAAAAATTGAGGCAAATGTAGGAAGGAGAAATTTTTATGATAGATTTGGAGGACAGCAAGTAGTCAAGTTTAAATGGAGAATGGGATACTTATACTGGAGTAGAAGATGATAGATGAACATAGTGGAGGCTAAATTAGGAAGGGCCTTGGAGGTCACAATCAGGAGTAAGAACCTAATTAAATGGACTGGGGAGCCACCAAGGTTTTTGAGCAGCAAAACAGTGTGATTTGAGCTATGCTCTAGGATAAATAATTTGTCTACAGTCATATAGATTTATTATAGAAGGGGACCCAATGAGAAGAGGGACCAGTTATTAAGCTTTTGCAATATTCTAAGCAAGAAATAGTGGGGGAGGGGGAGGGGGGTCTAACCTGGGTGTAGCAGTAGGCATGAAAAGAAGATGTCACAGGTGGGACTCCCCAGGAATCAGGCTGAGACTCTGAGATGTTTACGTAGGAAATGCATTGAGGAGTGCTCTCAGAATTATGTCCTAGGCAGTGAGGAAGTTAGGACTGGGCAGAGAGAAAAGTTGAACTGAAATGCAGTGACAGCAGAGGACTGAGCCCATCCCAGATGAATTCTGATGCCAAGATGGCCCTTTGAGGTCTCCAACTGAAGCCATGAGTCTGGGTCTTTGTACTCATCAAGTGGACCAGCTATTAGATGTCAAAAGGAAAAAAGTTTGCTGAAGTGAGATCTGCATGGATTGGCAGGTGATATGACATTAGGATGGAAGGAGAAAGAAAAGTCAGAGCTAAAGCCAAGGTTTAGGAACGCCCAGGAAATACCTAGAAATGTGGTGGAAGACCTGGTTTGAAGGCAAAGGCAACAACTTAGTTGGGGACATACTGGCATGCTCCTTGTTACAGGTGTGCTGTCACTGGCATCCTGCCTAGGAAGCTACAGAGCTTGCAGTATATCATACTTGTTACAGGTGTGCTGTCACTGGGATCCTGCCTAGGAGGCTATAGAGCTTGCAGTATATCATACTTGTGTTCATTCGGGTGCATCACTGGAAACGAAAAGACAAAGATAACTTGAGTTCACATTAACAGCAAGGACAACACTGGAGAGTACAAAAAGGTCAGAAGCAGATTCCACATAGACAAGACATAAGAATTGGAAAATAAAAATTAAATCGTCTCTATTTGTAGGTAATATGACAGAATCCCTGAGAAACCTTAGCCATTCAGTGATAAGATGAAACAATAAATTAATTCTGTAAGATACCAGGACATAAAATTAACTTATAAAAATCAATGGCCTTCAAATATACAAACCATAACCAATTAGAAAACATAATGCAGCAGCCACAAAAAAAATATAATAATTAGGACTAAATTTAACAAGTAATATTTGAAATCTACATAAGGCAAATTTTAAAGCTTTAAACTACTCCTGAAAGACACTGACATAGACTTCAAAAAAATGGAAAGATTTTCCTTTCTCTTGGATAGGATGACTCAACATTACAAAGATAGTGATGATTTCTCCACAAGTTAATATACAAATTTAATGTAATTTCAATAAAAATACCAATAAACCTTTACTAGAGTTATTCAAGCTGGTTCTAAAATTCATATAAAGAGTTTGCAAGAATTGCTAGGAAAACCCTGAAGAGCAACGTGGGGGGTGGGGTCGGGGGGTGCTAGTGATACTAAATTTAGAGCACACTATAAAGCCTCTGTAATTAAAACATGTGGTACTCCAATATGGATAGAGAGACAGACTATGGAATAAAACCGAAAACAAACTCAAATATATGATAAAGGTGATGTCACAAGTCAATGGCAAAAAGAAAGAGTCCCTACTAAATGGTGTTGAGGAAAATATGACCCTATATGCAAAAAGCTAGATCCATACACCAGAATAAACTTCAAACACATTCAAGATATTTAAATGGAAAACGTGAAATAATTCAAGAAGTAGAAGAAAACATGGGTGAACATCTTTATAATCTGGTGTGAGAGAAACCTTTTAATTATGATTCAAATCCAGATGAAAAAATACATTGATAAGGATATCTAAATAATTTTTTAAAACTTGCCATGGGAAAAAAAAAAGTCATAAGTAAAATCAAAAGACAAATGACAAATCGAGAGAAAATATTTGAAACGTATCACAAAGACCTAATCTACCTAATATATTGATATCTTAAATGTCTAAAAATGTCAGGAAAGAAATAACCAAAAACCTAATGAGCAATGAGCAAAAGATGTATAGACAGTTCACTAACACACACACACAAAGATATAAAAGGACACAAACGTGTAAAGGTGTTCAACTTTACTCATATTAAAAGAAATATGTCTATACTATACTAACTTTGTACTGAGATACTTTCTTATCTATCAGATTGGTCCGAATTTAAGCTTGATGACACATTCTCTCACATCTTGCTGGTGGGAGTGCAAGATGGTACAAACCCCATGGAGGAAAATTTAGTAATATCTACTAACAAAACTACGGATGCATTTACCATTTGATCCAACAATTCCTTTTCTAGGAATTATCTCAAAGACGCACCTTCACGATTCAAAAACAATATAGGCACAAGGTTATTCATTGTGGAATTATTTATATTATCAAAATCCTGGAAACAACCTAAATGCCTATTCTTAAGAGACACGAGATAAGCTACAGAACAGCCACACGATGGAGTACTGACCAGCCGTAAAAAAGTGAGGAAGATCTCTATGAACTGTTTTGGAGTAATATGCAGGATATATTTTTAAGTAGAGAAATCAATGTGCAAGTAGAATATATAGTATTGTCCACTCTGAGCAAGAAAGATAAGCCAGAAATTACTGAGAATCGTTACCTGGTGACAGCGGGCGGAAACAGAGCGGCAGGGACAGAGACAGCGGCGGGAGGGCTTTACTGCATAGACCGTCTTTTTAACAAGCTTTTGCTTGTTTTGTTTATTCAGAAAATAAAATTTAACCTAAAAGATGATAAAAGAAAAGCAAATCCAAAGCTCGAAAACAAATAGAAATAAGTCAATATCAAACTGATAATATAATGCATATCAAGTTGACCACCCCCCACAAAGAAGAATTATCCTGACCAAAATGTTAATGGCCTCAAGCTTGAGAACTCCTTTGTTAGTCAGAGACAGTCTAAGCCCCAAAAACCAAAAAATTATGAAAAAATTTTTGAGTTTTACTATAGGTTTGTTGTTGGAAGAGGTAGTGATGTAATAATTCTGAAAAACTTTTGTGAATATTATGGGACAGAAAGAATGAACAAATTTATTAATATAGTTGAGAAGCAATGTTCTCACTGTGGTAGAAGGAAGATACAAGTATGGAGTAGGGGAAGACAAAGAGCGCTGTGATGGTAGAGTATGGACTCCTGACTTAACAAAAGGAAAACATATCTCCTCGCTTTTCCCACTGAAACGGCCTGAAGTAATGACATCTCCGTAGCAATAAGCACACGTAGCACTTGGATTATAATTTCTAAAGCTCATTATTCACAGAATAGAACCAGGACTCCTTGGAGAAGCTGCTGACTCAAGTGCTGAGGGACAAAGTAAGCCAAAATACCTACCTGTGGTAGAAAACAAGGAAGTGCTTGAAGACTCATGAGGATATATTTAAAGAACACAGGAGGCATCTTGAAGGAGCTCATATAGGCCAAATTTGGAATAATTTGAACATGAGAAATAATAACAATGATAATACATTATAATACGTTGAATCAGAAAACAATCCGTGAGTCCATAGTGTTACTCAAAAAATGGGGGAGTAGAGAAACTCCTCTTCACGGAAGAAGAGCAGCTGCAGAAGACATATTAACATTAAAAATCACCATTTTGCAATCACCAATGTAATAATTGATTCAGGCAAGATCAGAAGTGGATGCTAACACCTTTGAGGAAGGCAGAAGGTCCAAACAATCTTAAAATACTACCTCACATATCCCTTATTAGTTACAGAAGGGAAAAGTTCCCCTTGCTATTGTGAAATCTGGCACACTTCAACTTAACAAAAGAATCAGGCTGTACATCACCAGTGCTGAACCCACTGACATCACCTGCCTCCTGATGTGATGCTGTGAGGAGTGAAGAGCATCACCTATGAGGACACATGCACAACCCCTCAGGCAGCATAATGCAGGATAATGGACTCTGTCTGGGTCAGGGAAAATTTGGTTCCCATCCTAGCAAGAGGAAATAACCAAAAGAATAAAAAAGACGACAGGGACATGATATAATATTATACATTGTCTGTCATTGGATCCCAGATTTTTAAAAACTAGTTTTAAAGAACATTGTTGGGCTAACAGGCAATTTGAATATGAATTAATCGTTGAATACCATATTTATGTCAAATTTTTTTCTTATGATAAGAGTATTGTAGTTATGTAGGAAAGTATCCTTGTTCTTAGGAAATATATGCTAATGTATTTAGGGATGACCTCTCAAGATGTCTGCAACTTACTTTCAAGAAGTTCTACACACACACACATATATATAAAGAAAGTAGATGTGCAAAATTTTAACAGCTGGTGCATCTATGGAGGTGGCATACTCTGTCAACTTTTCTACAAGCTTGAAGTGTTTGTTTCTTTTAAAAAAAAGTGATGGAAAAAGACTGGTTGAATCCATGTGTTATCAGGAACCAATACATTATATGAAAACTGGTAAAGGGAAGAAATCAAGCGGTTATTCTGTCTTCCCTGAAAGAATTGTAGCTTAGAGCAATCAAATATTTAATTGGAGAAGTTTCTCTACATACAAGTCTTCTGTATGATAAATGAAGTAGAGTAGCACCATTTGAAGCCCCTAATGAATTAGTGGATCTAGCCATAATTATCAATGACAGCTAACATACTGAAGAGAGAAGAATGAGAAAGTTTGTACCTCCTGAGAGAGGTAGACAGCACCACCTATGAGGTAGCCTTGCTGACAACAACAACAACAACAAAACTCAAAAAACCTGAATCTGACCAAGCTTCTGTATTTATCGACACAGAGGGAAAGCAAGGGACAGAGGAACAGGGTAAACATCACTGTGGGACGCAGGCATCCACATCAGAGGAGAATTTCCTGGGAAACCGACAGGACAAACAACCCGGTCCTTTCCCATCTAAATCACTAGAGGGAAAGTTGTGGAGAAGGAGGGCTATAGGCAAAAAGAAACTCAAAATCAATACAAACTTATTGAATTTACGGACTTTATTTATAATTCTAATCCATAGAAGCCTGTGGGAGAAAAGAGCGTATGAGAAATGTTGGGAAACGAAAACATTGCTGGGGTATTCAATGATGTTAAGAAATTATTTTTAGTTACTTTTAGATATGATAATGCTATTTTATGTGTTTTTAAAGAGTTCTTATCTTTTAGAGAAATACTCTGAAATATTTATGGATAAAATAATATGATGCGTAATTTTATTTCAAAATAACATAGGAAGAGTTGTAGGTGGAACAGGAGAATCTGTGAGTTAACACTGACTGAAGCTGAGTGAAGAATACATGGGGCTTCCTTATATTAATCACTTTACTTTTGAAAACAATTAGATATTTAAACTTCTCTGAAATAAAAGATTAACTGAAAAGAAAATAAAACAAAGACAGCCTTGGAGGAAAAAAAGGAGCAGGAGGCAGACGCCCTGCCTTTTTCTCCTGCACTTATTGAACTCCCGTCATGGGCCACCTTCTGCTGAGTGAAGCCTTCTTTCTATGATTCCACTTAGTCCCTAGGGGTCACACCATCGCACAGTGGGTGCTGCAGAGATTAAGCACGTATCCTGCGGTGTCAAGTCCCCCAGGTTCAAACCTCAGTTCTGCCGCCACCTGCTGAGCCCATTAGCCTCCATTTCCTTCTCTCTAAAATGGAGACAACAAGGCTCTTACCTGCTTCATAGGGCTGTAGTGACGGATAACAATGAATTACTTTGTAAGTGCTAAGGACACTCCCTGGCACATGGTGACACACTGTAAATATTAGTGCTTATTATTAAAAAGTGATAGAACTGGGGTAGAATCCAAGGTTTGGCTGACCCAGAGCCCATTATCCTGCACGATGCTGTCTTGAGGATGGCACATGCAAAGTTATATGTGCATTGGGTTTTT
Source organism: Equus quagga (assembly GCF_021613505.1). Taxonomy (NCBI): domain Eukaryota; kingdom Metazoa; phylum Chordata; class Mammalia; order Perissodactyla; family Equidae; genus Equus; species Equus quagga. Next base: position 25,427,092 of record NC_060274.1, read on the forward strand.
AGTTTTCTCTGCCAAAGCCACTTTGTCCACTCTGTTGGGCACATTCTAAATTATGTTTAATGTCAGCAGCAGAGTTTTAGACATGCCAAGTCAGAACTATGAGTGTTAATAGAGTCTTATACAATAACTTAGGTAAATATTCATCCATTCAATACTTATTTACTAAAATGGGCTTTGCAATAGATGCTAGGGATTCAATGGTTAAAACTGATAACAGCTGCTGTCCACACAAGTTTACTATTGAGGGGCCATGGACAGAGTTCTACCCTTCAGCTGGCTGGGAGATAGAGGATGCCAAGTGAGGCAGGGTGGGGAGCTAAGTAGAGAGACTGTCCTCTGAGACTGGCCCAGCAATGGCCACCCTGCAGTATGTCCAGGCTCTCACCAACTCAAGCATGATTCTGGAAAACATCATCACTAGTATGTCCAAATCAAGAAGCAGTTTCCAGCCATGGTGACTCCAGGCCATGATCAATTATATGGGAACCAGCCAAGAGCAGAAGGATTTCCCTGAACTCTGTCCATTCATGGAGGAATTTTCCTAAGCAATTGAGGAATGGAGGGCAAGAATCTAATCCTAGGAAATGAAACTGGCAAGAATAAGAAAGGATATTTGGGTTCAGTCATACCAGCAGGGTCCTAGTCCTGAGGGGTCTGTGGTTCCAGGCAGAAGAAGTTGGGAAACAATGGTATTATCAAGGTCACAGCCGAGTTCTGAGGTCTAGGCCCTGAAGGCTGGGGACAGGGAGTCCTGCACCAAAGCAGCTATCTGAGTGCTAATGTGGCCCCTGCCTACACTGGTTCCCCAGAACCAGACCCTGAGACAAGAACTCATGTATGGGCAACCTGTGAAGAAGTTCTCCCAGGAGAAACCAAGAAGGGAATGGAGGAAACAGAAAAAGGGAAGAAAACGAAAGAGTGGCAGCCAATCATGGGTGCCATTTCAGGCGAAGTCCCAGAGGGCAGCTCCAGCTGGTCTCTACATCCTATATAACTCCTGGAGTCTCTATTTTGCCTCAGAGTTTGTCCCAACTAGAGGCAAGAAAGCTGGGCTTTTGTCCTCTTACACCAGACTGTCACTGGCTAAGGGCTGCCCTGGGAACCTAAGCTCCCAGGCACTTGCAGCTCTTTGCATTTGCAGCCAAAGTGGATCAGGTGGTCCCTGGACTGACCTCTGAAAACAGTCTCAAGAGAGTGCTTGCCAAAGCAAAATAACACAGAAGTCAGCAGAGGAACACACAGACCATTCAAAGGGCTCTGAAGAGCTTGGGACAGAGTACCAGTAAGATCTAGCTCACACTTGTACTCCAGATTCTGGGTTTAATTGTCAGTAAAGAATAATTTGGGAGGATGTCCATGGACCTAGCCACTGTGAGCACACTACAGATCATTAGAATGCACCTTGCAAATTACTTTTGGATTCAAAGTATAATAGAGCTAAGCTGCTGGCAGACAGGGACTCTGAGAGTTAACTCAGACATGAGTAACACAGGGCCGATAGGTGCAGGGGGCAAGCTCTCACCTATGCCCGCTGCCTGTGGTGGTGCTCTGCTCACCTCAGAGCCACTGAGAGCCTCGGTTGACAGACTCTCTGCCTCTCTCCAATATCCCCAACCAGCAAATAAGATTTGGAATCATGGTCCTTTGAGTGAAATGCCAGGAAGTTTACAGAACCCTAAACGTTTTTATGGAATGGGCATAATGTTTTCCTAAACTTGACCACAAAGTCAGTAAGAAAAAAGGCACTTGGCTCACTCTGTCCTTCTTCTTCCTGTGTTTCTTGGGTGTTCACTCATTATTTGGGCCCAGTCATGGTACTGGATGATCCCAAACCTGCTCCCCAGACACTCACATCTCTCCTCATTCCTTCCAGATTCATCTCTTGAGGCTGGACGCTGTTCCTGGTCTTCATTGCCTCTTATTATGTCAGAGGTCCCTCACACTAGACCCACCAAACTTTCGCAGTAGACATTAGGGTAATCTGTGATAGCACAAGAACAAGAATGTGCTAGTTTGTGTGTACGTGTTGCGAGGTAGAGAGTAGAGGGTGATGGAGTTAATCCTGGAAGGCAGAGGAGAAAAGATGGTCTAATTATAGAGTCATCAACCAGAGCAGAGCCATAGATGGACTAGGCAATAACACCTCAGCAGGCCACAGGCAGAAGGGGAGATGCAGACCCCCAGGAACTGAAATGGCTGAGGCCAAAACTTACACTCATGATGACACCACGGCTGAGCCAGGGAGGAGATCCCACAGACACTCAAGGGTCAAAACACTGCGCAAAAAGCACCCCTGGTAGTCTTGGCAGTTTTTCTTGCCATTTAGCAACAGGGAAACACAGTACTATTTCTTTTACCTTAAAAATCGAGCCATCTATGAGTAAAAGCTTCAATCTCTTAACCTCAACATTGACCAACTCAAAAGACTCTGAATTGTCCCACTAGTTCACCAATGACTAGAAATGACACCATCTAGTCTACCAGTACTGCCGAGATTCCAGAGTCAGAACCATGGTGGTCAGTCATGCTGCTTCTCGAAAACACTGTGGTCATAATATAACATCCCTACAAATGCGAACTGAGTTTATCTGTTTTTATAGACTCATTGTTCCAGAAGTATATTCAGTAAATCATTTATAGCTATCCTTTGTCTTTCAGGCTGGTAAATAATTAAATTATTTAAGGCAAGACGGTTATATATTATGGATCTACTGGTAGACATGTGTAATATTACACATGGTCAAAAAAAAAGAGCCTTATTGTGATCAAGTCTCTGATCTAACTACCACTTTATTGAAAACTCAAAGTTCAAAGGAACATGTTAATTGATGTTCCTGAAATTGCATCTATTGCATCTGTGTGGTGGAAACACTATACAATTATGTGCAGTGAATGAAGACAAGAATCGCTCCTGATTTATTCTGAGCATAAGAGACTCAGGGCATGCACAGGTAGATGGAGAAATAAGATTTTGCACCCATTCTTATCATAATGCCTGAGAGTTAAAGGCTGTTCTCAGTAGAAGTCATTCTTCTTGTTTCATAAATAGAAACTCATGCGGTAAGAACAATTAGGGTGTTTCTCCTCTCTTTCTCACAGGCAGCAGCAATGCAAAACACCACCAGGTAGGCCTTAGAATCAGGAGAAGTTTAACGCTATTCTCCCTACCTCCTCACCCCTCCATCTCTCCCTCCCACCACCCCAATAAGCTCCTTTTTCCCTGGGGCTCCCTGTAAGATGTCACTTTTAAAAAGAATTTTGTGGATTGAACCTTTGGACTGATAGATTCCCAATTAACCCAAGTATTAGAAAAACTAGACAATTGAAAAAGCCATCTTGGAGCTTTTTCCCTGGAAGGAAAAGAGAAAATGGAGGGATAAACGTCTACGAGAAATCACTGCAGTGTGAGAGAGTCACCTGGGAACAAGGTCCAGGTGATGTTGGATCAATGTTTTTACCACCACAGACCTGACTGGCATGTTTTGCAATCATCAACCAAAAAGGCCCTACAGCAACAATTTGCCCTCGAAAGTCAATTTGTATACTATATTACAGAACAGAAATTAGGAATCTTCAAATGAGGTTTACACGGTAACATAAATCTATGCCTGGTTAATGGGCACGAAATTGAACCATATTTCTTTTCCAAGAACATTTGTTTTCTTAAACAGGCAAAATTTGTCTTAAAAAGAAGTTTCCGTGCCATTATTGATCCTTCAACATGAACATTTATATTAAAGGTTAAGAATAAAATTCGAGCATTTAAGGAAAGAAAAAAATTACTATGCAAGCTAATCTTATGCCAAGCCTACAGCAAAGCTACCTGAATTTTAAGTACAGTGGTGAGTTCCTCCATCTCCCCACCTCTACTATATTTCACTGAATGTAGAAATAATTTTTCACTGTATATTTAAAAAACACATAAATAAACAAGGCTGTGGCTCACAGATGGACTAAGGAAAGCCTTAAGAAGGAAAGGCTCTTAGGATTTTTGTTCTCCGTCTATCTTCATAAGACTGCAAGAAAGGAGAAAAGGTGGACCTTAATTAGAACCTAGCCTTATCCATTTTTAGGGCCGGTAAATTTTGGGGAATTTTCTAGAAGGTATCACTAACAGTCAGTAAAACAAACACATTTTAAGAGCTCAGAGTTAACTTCCTCTAATGAGCTGATAATGAATTTTTTTTTTCTAGGACTGTTTGCCCGAGGAATTTAGGCTTTGTTATTGGAAAATAAGAAATTCTAGACTCTGAGAGAGGCCACCTGGCTCAGCATGGTTGATACTTTCAAATTCCCTGATTCCAGCTCCCTATAGTTTCTCAATTTACAAATTCATCTATTCATCTCTTTGAAAAAATAAAATATTGCTTCTAGCTTCTCTGGAATTTTTTTGGCAACTGCTTATTGGTGACATTCATCTTCCAGGTGAGAGCATTTTTGGCAATAGCATCTTTTTACTCCTACTGCCCTATTTGTGTAAGGTCAGATTGGCCTCTATACTGTGTGCATGAAGAGCTTAATTGGAACAATATTATTATCCTTCACAATTTACAGAAATATACTTGGCCTCTGTGAAGTGTCATTTTCCTCAGAGAGAAGAAGCTGCTTCCTTATTAAGCCCTTTGGAAAAACAGAAATAGCTCTTCTGAACCGTTTGGTGCTGGCAAGGCATTCTATCGTGTGGCTCTTAAAGCGAAAGAACGGAAGAAACACAATGGCCTTGAAATTTTCTTCTAAAACAACCTCCAAAGTGAAAATCTGAAAACTCGCTGAGTCAGTCTTGGGATTAGGAGATTCAGAGGAAGAACACCATTGAGCCCGGAGGAAGGGATGTGGTTTATAAGCACACATGTGTTCTCCATGTGTCCCTTTTCTTTGAAAACCCAATCTCAACCATTGCTATGACTTCAGCTTCCTTTTATGCAAGGATAGCACCGGTTCTAGGCGACCACATTTTTCGGCTATCTTTCCCTCAGAATTTTAGCCAGAAAAGCTACAACAAGAAATTCCACCTTCTCAAGGTCAAAATTAATGAAAGCATTGGCTTTTTTTTATTCCACTTCATATTCTTCTCAACTGTTTACACATCTATTACTTATCTTCACTTCAAAGTCAGAATTTATCACCATGTGCCCAAGAACTACATCTTCCTCAGTTTCCCCATTTTTTTTCCTCAATGGTATACCTTTCTCTTAGCCTTTTGGTCTTCAGACCATCTGCTGTTTATCACTGCCTCTTCTCTTGTCTTCCATATTCAGTATCATGTCAATTCTTCCTCTAAAGCATCACTCAGATCCACGCCTTCCTCCATGTTTCCACAGCCACTGCCCCACTCCAGACACTCTTTATCACATATCCTTATATGACTGGAAGATCCTGATGAGTGGGACTCAATTTACCTGCATCCAGCCCCTCCATTCAACCCTTTTTCAGTCCATTACACGCCGTGCAGACATCTCTATCTTCCTAAAATTCCATTTGCAGTATTTCACCTCTGCTCCCATTTTTTCCAGAAGTCTCCACCCCAGTCTGATAATCTACGCTAAGACAATAGCAGCTACCATCCATTAGCTCAATACCTGCAACAATCATACTGGGTGCTGTACACATTGCTTTATATACATTATATTTAATCCTCAGTACAATCCTAAAAGTTACATTTTGTTATTTCCATTTTACAATAGAGAAAAGTGAGCCTTAAAATGAATAAGCAACTCTCCCAGTAATGACTGGAGCTAAATTAGAACACTCATCAGTTTGACTTCCAAACCCATGCTTTTCCCTGGTTATGAAGGTCTCTGGTTGCCTAATGGATCTATTGCCTAATGGAGCTCTTCCAGCCTGCAATTTTAACAACCTTATCACTTGGCACACCCGATCTGCTACGTAACCACAAACCTTTGTGCTCCATAGGATGATGGTTAAGGTCATGCCCTCTGGAAGCAGCTTGCCTGGGTCAGGTCCTGTCCAGGCTTAACAACTCAGCTGGTCCCAGCAAGTTACTTCACCTCTCTGTGCCTCCACTTTCCCGTGAATTCTGGTAATAGCACTCCTCTCAGAGAAATGTGATGGGATTAAAAGAGACAATGCCTCTCTTTACATGATTTCCTTCTATTTCCTCTGTCAGGAATGATCTTCCCTCTCATGTCAACTTATGAAGATGCAACAGAAACTCAATACTGATCCTTTAGTAATTAACTTCATCTCACCATAATATTTTCTGTAGTTTAAATTCCCTGATTTCATCTACATATTCTCATAAATATATTTAGAATATGTCATTATCTTGTTCTTGATTCCATATTACCTTATGTTATTTTTGTTCTTCCTTATATAGCTTATAAATATCCAAAGGATGCAGACATTATTTCCAGTATGCCTCACAATAAGAACTGAATAATGTACTGAGCACAGAATGTTTTGCCCCCAAGCTGGGAACCTCAGATTTGGATTTCATAAATTACCATTTACGAACCATATTATCAGTTATGTTTCATTCTTTCTTTCTTTGCTGTGGTCAAATTCCTCCTCTAGATTCTAATCATCTCCAGCCTAGATCTTAATAGCCTAGCTCCACTGCCTGCACCCTGAGTAATCGTTCACTCATTCATGACCAGTGAAAGGGACTGAAGGAAGGCCAGTGTCACTGAAACAGGAGAAGGTGAGAGGACACAGAGCAAGATTAAGCCTGAGAGGAAGGCAGAGCCAGGACGCCAGAGCCCATTTGTTTTCCGTGTCTTATTTTAAGACAGAGCACAGTGGCCGAAAGTGCTCCTTCTGGAGCTGGATTAGTGGGGTCTGAATTCTGACCGTAACTGTGGGCTAATTACTCATCCTCCATGCCTCAGTTTTCTTAGCTATAAAATGAGAATACTAACGAAGTTGGTGTGATTGTCTGATTCCCTAGGAAACAGATTCTGAGATAGGAATTTGTGTAGGGAGTGCTCTCAGGAAAAATATCAGACAGGCAGCAAGGAAAGCCAGTTTGTGGAGAGGATGAAGTTGAACTGTGAAACAGTTACAGCAGAGCCTCAGCCACTCCCACAAAGAGCTCTGAGGCTAGGACAGCCCTGCAAAGATACCCTGAATTGAGGCAAGTCAACCAGACCTTTGTACTCCTGAACTGGCTAATCAATGGATGCAACCTCTCACTGGAAAGGTATGAACCCTAGGCAATGCAGCTCCTTTCTACCAAGGGCCATTTCTAGGGAAGGATTTGGCTAAAAGCTGTCAGCAGACAATACATTAGAAAATGAGGGAACAAATGCCTTGGTCCTCTGGGGGGAATCTGATTGACAGACCACAGCCTCCACTACAGTTAGGATAAAGATTAAATGAATTAATACCTATAAATCACTCAGGATGGTATCTGCACATTTTAACCCAAGATAAGTGTTAGCTGTCACAGCAGTTTTATTGCCTAAAATGTCTCTTTGAAATATCTGAAGTCTTCTTGACTAATTTTTTTTTTTTAAAGGTGAGAGTATTTCTTTTTACTTCAATGCCCTAAGCAGGTAAACTCTGTAAATATTTATGCACTGATCTGATTATTTATGGGTTTGCTCCTACATGTTACACAATGTCTTGGCTTGTTATACATTCAAGTGTTTATTTCCATACCGTCTATCAGCTCAGAGCAAAGAGAAAAGAGTGTCTTCTTGACTAAACTTGGTCATCACTAAACACATGCCAGAGCAGCTGCTGGTTGTTTAGAGTAAGTTGATACAGATAGTCTTGAAGAGGAAGATAAAATTTTTAAAACAATACCAAACTTAGGGGCATACTTAAATGCTCTGAGGACTAGCACCTTACAAATCCCCGAATGGGTACCCTTCCAGCTACACTCTGAGACGTCTTTTTCTTCTTGGCACTATTGTTGATTTCCTCATCCTGAGCCTTAGATACTCAGCAACCCAAGCTTGGGGACACTGGGGCTGTTATTGCAAGGGGTCTGATAAATGTATACAGCTACCAAACTTTAAATTTAGTAAATTAATAGTATATATCTCCCACCATATATACCACTATCCCTCAAAATAATATAATACTCTTATTCACAATGTGTAAACTTATTTAATAGCATTAATGAATAAATATATAGTTTTCTATCATCATGAATTTTCTTTATCAATGTTTAATAAGTGTACAACTATTATGCATTTTTTGGTAAGAAAATATTCCCATGCTTGATCTCCAGGCCTTTGCATTCCTCCTCATCCCCAACACAGTGTCTGTTCCAACCTGAAGGCATCGGAGACACCAGATCTCCCCTTAAACCTATCTTATTGATCTGTGTATTCCTACAGTACTTTTATACAGTAGAAAAAGCAAAAAAATTCATCATTTTACAAATATTTATTGCTTACTTGGTTTGTGCCAGACACTGTCCTAGGTGCTAGAAATATACTACTAAACTAAATATAGAAATTCTCTACTCACATAGAGCTTACAACCTAGCAGAAGAGATAAGCCATAAGAAAAAGTTATTATTGATACTTTCGATAAATGATGTGAAGAAAAAATAAGCAGTGTGATGAGTGATTATTTTAGAAGTTGTTTCAGATGAGGTGGACAGGAGGAGAGGGGGAGATGCCCCGAGAGGAAGCAGAGTCCAAGCTGAGATCACAAGGGTGAGTAGGAGTTAGCCCACAAGACTGATGGGCGGAGGATTCCAGGCAGAGGGAGCAGCATGTGTGAGTAAGTGGAGGAATCTTCGGTGTTAACCATTGGCAGATGGAAAGCACCATTCGCAATTTAGAATGTGGTTCAGAGACACCTTTGATTGAAAGCTTAACATGAGAGTTTTTAAAAATTTGTTTGCTTCAAAAACAATTATAAGAAAACACATTTTTGGTTTGACAGTGAAATATTTATTCCACTAAAGATCAATCATCATGGTAAGTGTTAAGAATACAGGGTGAACAAGGTAGTGTTAGACCTCCAGGAGCTTACAGTTCAGCCAGAAGGGGAGGTCAACAGACAGTTACATGAAAAGAGGCAAGTGCTGGGCAAGGAGCTGGGACAAAGAGATAAGACAATCCAGAAGGGGCCCCTAAATTCAAAGAGGGACTCCTGACAGGAAGTGGTGTATAATTGGAGCTGTGCTCTACAGCAAGTGCTATAAGAGCAGGCTGAGCAAAGAGCTCAGGACCCCTCCTGGGAGAGGATTAGCTTGCCTGCAAATATCTGGGTGTCTGAAAAGAGGCCCTGACCCAGGAAAGGAGCCTCTAGACAGGACAGAATATGAGGGAACATTTGAAGGGGATAGAGAGCATGTGACCATTTAAACCTTAAAAAGTTCTTTTAGAACAAGTGAAATAAATTGAATTCATTTAAAATTAAGTTAATACATCTAAAAAACAATTCCATATTACTTTAAAAGCAAATCCAAGTTGTTCAGTATTATTTCATTTGATTGTTCACAATTCACTGCTTTTCTCAACTTGATGATAGCATATTTTCTTTACATTTGCTCCATTGATTGTGTTTCGATCAAACTTTTTCTTAAATTTAGAAGATCTCATCCATCTGCCTAATCACAAGAGAGTCAGTTTTACATGGGGACCTTATCATATGTACCCCATACGTTTTTAAAATACTAATATTAATAATAGAAACCACACTATCTTGGTATTTCCTGAGAGCTGTGGCTTTCATAGTGACTCTTTACAATGTCTTGGCTTTTTAGATGGCGTTTATTTTGGGGTTTGCGTGTTCTCTCTTCAGACATGACCCTCAGTACTGAGTCTTCCTCATCAGCAAACTTGTTGAATGCCGAAAGTCTCTTCTCCTTAGAGAACTAGAACATTGTAATAAAATCTTTCTTCCATTCCCAGCAAAAGACCATGTCACCCGACTCCCACAGCCTCCTTAGTCCCTAAGTGTTTGAGTTTAAGTACTGATTTCCACACACTAGTGATTATGAGAGGAACACAGAGAAAGAAAAGCCAGAATCTGGATGTGGAAGAAGTGGAAAAGCCAAGGAAGGAAGCAAAGGGACTAGAAAGAAAAAAGGAGAGAACAGTTTACTACAGGAAACAGTCAGGACAAGAGAACGCCAAGGAACGTGAATACCTTCTCTTTCACAGTTACCAGAGTTTCTAAAGTCAGAAAAGCCTTAGCAGCTCTTTCTTTAAAAGTTTGAACACATTGTTTAATAATCAGGTATTCCAGAAGTCTAAATGTCTTGCATTTTTTAGTAACTCAACTCAGTTCTAATCACAGTTTTGAATTTGTGGACTCAATAAATATCTTCAATGGGCTGCACCAAAAGTAACTCCTGCTCCTGTAGAGCTCTGTGTACTTTACCGTGATTAATCAACATCCAAGGTAAGAGAAAGGGGTAGAAACTGCCATTATCTGCACTTTGCATACAGGGAAAGTGCCAGAGAAATGTATTCTAAGGTCTAAGGTCCCACAGCCAGTCAAGGGCAATACCAAGACCAGGCGACTTGCCTTGCCTTGTGGATTCAATGTGCTTCCCTCACTGTGTCGCAACAAATTACTAATTGAAATAGAGCCATCCTCTGGCCATAAAATAAACAAAAGAGGGTTCTTTTGTGATTGGTATAACTTTTTTTCTTAAGAAAACACTCTTTGGAGAAAGTATCTATTTACCCTAAACATAATAGAATGTAGTAAAACGAGCTCTCTAAGCTCCCTTCGACCAATAGTGAAACGCTGAAACACATGCACATTGCACAGTGAAAGAACATCAGCCTCCACTGGGGCGTTACCTAATATTCAGTTGAAAACAATTTTTATTTGGATTCATGTGAAGGGGAGCAAAATATAACACACCAAAATATGCCTCTTTGGTATAAGGATTATTTTAGGCTGATTATTTTTAAGAAATAGCAGACACAGGAGAAGCTCTGAAAACCAAGTAGAAGTTACACCTTTGTAAGAGACATTTGTATTTACAAGGGAAATTTCCCTTTGTAAGGGTGTCTCCCTCTCTATACCAGGAAGAGAAGGATGACTCTAAATCTCTAGAAACACTTATCATTGGAAAAGGCAAGAACTTAAATCTGTATAACAACCTTACGCCTGTTTACTGTGCTTTTCCTGGTAACCTCCCATAACTGGCCTCCTCTCCCCAACAACATCTTCTTTTGACTTTAGGTGGAGATTTTATTTAAGGTGGTGGCTTGGGCCATTTTGAGAAGTTACTCAGTTTTCCTTGGTATCTCCCACGTATACAGGAGGTATATATGTTATTCAACTTTTGTTTGTTTTTCTCTTGTTAATTTATCTTTTTATTATAGAGGTGTCTCAGCCAAGGACTTAAAGGGTAGAAGACAAATTATTTTGCCTCCTGCACAGTTTGTCAACCTCCAATGGAACTTTCTGAGACACCATACTAGAGCCTGCAGATGGGATCCTGGAAAACTGGCAGAAGCTGAAGAAAGGTAAGAATTCTTAACAAAGTCAACTCCCCTGGATCTCATTCTGTTGTGCCAAGTTGAGAAAAGAAGATAAAAATGTCTTGTCCATTCTTTTCCAAATTTAGATTAGCAGGAGAAAATATTTGTGAGGGCTGGCCCTGTGGCCGAGTGGTTAAGCTCATGTGCTCCGCTTCGGTGGCCCAGAGTTTTGCCAGTTCTGATCCTGGGTGCGGACATGGCACCGCTCGTCAAACCATGCGGAGGCAGTGCCCCACATGCCACAACTAGAAGGACCCACAACTGAAAATACACAGCTATGTACCAGGGGGCTTTGGGGAGAAAAAGGAAAAATAAAATCTTTAAAAAAAAAAAAAAAGAAAGAAAAGAAAAGAAAATATTTGTGAGAAATAGTTTCTTGAGTATACCAACTCTGGTAAAGATTTATTATGAGTACTCATGTTTTCTATTGATCCTTTCCTCTCAGAGATGGTCATTGTTTCCTTTTGTCTCTGTCTTTTGTGTCATTTGTCATAGAAGAACCGTAGGTCAGATGAGGTTTTCCTTTTGTCTTATTCTATGTCTTTAGAGCTTGGCTTTGTGACCAGTGAGAGTATTCTCTATAGTCTTTACCAGCTAGACGATGCATGCACCAGCATGTGTCTGGCAGATAGCCAAATAAGATGCAGATTTGAGAAGCAGTATTCTCTTTGTCTGACTACGCCAGCTCTCAGTAGTTGTCATAAGGGATCCCAGTCCATAAGCGGCCTTTGTCATCTCAATCTTCACTGTCTCTTTAGTGCTGGAAAAGTCCCATTCCAACAGCACCTGCCTGGTGTCACAGGTTAGCAAGTTTGTAACTGGAAGCATCTCATGTTCTCACGGGAAACCAGAGATACTGTTTTCACTACCTCATTCTTACTGCTTGTAACAATGGAGATCTTTGCTTTCTTAGGCTAACTTTAGGAGTAAACTTTCTGGATCTTGTGAGGGGTGCATCCTTTGTACCCTCTTTTGGGATGCCTCTTGCATCCATGGCTAAGCCATAAAAAGGGTGTTTGGTTTGAGTTGCTGTTGCAATTGATATAAGATCTTATCAAAAGCCAGAACATGGATCCTTTGAATTAGAAAAGCTTCTATATTTGAAGAAATTTTTAGAGAGCTCTCCATCTAAACAACTGTCTTATTGGTACCTATGGAATAATCAAATTGAACAGAGGACATGGAGTATGGTATCTAGCCTTGGGAACTCCCTTAAAAAGATAAAATTACAAAACCATTTTTGCCTCCACTTTGAGAAAATCCTACCAAATTTAGAGAAGAGTTAGAAAGATCAGTGGCCAATCACAACCCTACTCACAGGGACCTTCATTGGCTGCTAAGGGGTGTTCTTCCCACCCATGATTGTACTGTAGTTAAGAGATAAGCCAAACAGGCCCCAGGGAAAACGCCTCTCATAGAGGAAATGGGCAACCAGAATTTCTCCCAGGCCCTCCTATGAATGATGGGGAAATGGATCACCTGGAAACCAATGTTCAGGGACGAACAGAAGCAATAGTAGAGGTTTTCCCCCTAAGGTGAATTGGTCCAGGTTTAAATTGTACACTTGAATCAGAGAGCATTTGAAGGTCTTTACTGAATGCCTTACACATGTTTTTTTTAAGGCATATTGCATTAAACCTTGATGTTCTAGAACATAGAAATCTTTTGATTTCCATCTTAGTTAGAAATCTCTCTTATATAAAGAAGGTGGTTTAGTTGGATGGGTGAGTCAATCTCTTGGTATCCAGGTTACAACTCAATTGTATGAGGAATTAGAAACAACTGTCTTTGTCTTGCAAATCTCTACAAAACCAGAAATGTGGCTCTAGAAGCAATTTGAAGTCCACAAATCCTTACCAATCCCAAAACCTCCCAATTCATCTCAAAATGCTTCCAGGTATTGAGACATTGTAAGCATAACTGTCCTGCACTTAAGAAGAACAAGGAAAAATTTAAATAGTAATTACTCTAGGGTTCTGATAATAAGCAAATGAAGCCCAAAACTCCTTGGAGAAAACTTAGATACTTTCTCTGTGCCTTTATGATGTAGATTTTCTAACCTCATCTTCTGTAGGACCCAAGAGCCATTCTTTGAAATGCAAACTTTTGGGAGAAGTTTCTCATCAGAATGAGAAAAAAGGAACTGTTTGGAAATTAGGCTAATGAAAAATCTTAAATGTCCTCTCCACAAATATTAATAAAAAGCTTTAGCCATCTGAGCAAATGAACTTAACTTGTTCCAACTGTTAAAACAAAATTTGGATGCAACTGTTCTTTAATAAACTAGTGAGTTTGTATTTTTATACCTGATTCATGGCTAAAATTTTAGAATGATAGCCATGAAGTCTGTGAATGTATGTCGTAGATGTGTGACATTTTCCTACCTTTGGATGATATTGCCAAAATTAATTCATAAAAGAGCTCTATTTAGTTGGCTTGAAGGACAAGTGATTGTAAGGACTGGGTATTCTAAAACTCTCAGAAAGATAGAAACTAACTCAAATGTTTATCAAGTTCACATGATCTGGGACAATCTTCAGCAAACAAAAGCTAGTGGAAGTTTGTTGATTAGATTAAAATAAGCACTTCTTCAGAGTTATGAGCATTAATTATAAAGCAGACATGCAACTTTTATTCCACCTGGGTTTACTAGTCATAAGTTCATGTTGTCTCTGTTGCCACAGTTTGTCAGCAAGAAAGATGGCTTGGGGTGAGGGCTGGCTTTTCCGAAGTTTCATGAAGTTTTCATGAATAGTCTAAACATAATTTCTGAGAGCAAGTAATTTAAATAGATGTAAGTGGGATGAGAGTTTTTAGGTGAAATTTTCAGCAATAATTATGTTTAATGGTAAGTTTACTTAAAAACAGTTTTCCAAATCTTTTGGTAACTTTCATCATTAGTTTCTCTGAGTTAAGTTAAATGATGGAAATTCATTGAATATCTAGATAATTTCCAAATAAGATAAAATATTTAACATTAATTGCTAAACAGGTTTATCTACTTTTGGCTTCTCATTACAGAGAAACTAAAGATATTTTTAAGTCTGTTAGTAAGCATCCTTGTGCCACATTGAAAATTTGCACTATGAGAAAGCGTGTGCTTCTAGAAATCATGAAATGTATCCACAAATTTGCCAATCTAAGTAATGCTGGTATAGCAGACAGTTTACAATTACTTACTTCTTATTTTTCACTAGATATTGAGAATTCTAAGGGTTAAGAATTCTAATCAATATATGTAATTAAAACTACTAGAAATAATAAGGGAAACAATTCTGTATGCAATGAAAGTAGAGGTGGTTTTCATGGTAAGAAAAGGTATGAAGTACAAGGCATTTTTGTTAAGAGAAAAGAAAGCAAATTTTCCCTAAAGTAAAGCTGGTTGTTTCAAAATGGGAAGGAGGAAAATGAAGGACAAACTAAGTGTACATAGGAAGTTGGGAAAAGAAAGAGTTTTACCTTGTAATTAAGCTGGCTAAAATTGAATTGTTATGGTAAGGATTTTAAAAGTAAGCTTTAATATCAATAGTGTACTTATATAAAACTGGAACTTAATTTTCTTTCATCTGATAAAAGGACAAAGTTTTCTTGGACTATTGGTCAGCTCATGATAAGAGATTGTGAAAGATTTTTCTTTACCTTTTAAGTAACCTGCTTAGAAATCAAAGATTCTATATTTTATCAAAATAATTTCTTGTGCTTCACATTGTCTTAATCACGTCTTTGATTACTTAAGAAAACTACGTCTTAATATTAAGAGCTAAGCTTTGCTCACAACTATGTAACCTTCTGTATTTGCCTTTCAAACCTTTTGTCACTTTGGTTATATGGATAATTGAATATTGTTTTATAATAATCTATGATCCTAGTTATTTCAGTGTCCAAACTCTTTGGCATTTTTTATACACTTCTCTAAATCAAATTCTGTATGAAGTCTTCTTGACCTGTAACTAACTTTGGGATTTTCCAGAGGGTCCTTGGAGCATCTCAAAAGATTTCTTATAAAGAGAGAAGGAAGAACTTAAACTAAGCTTATTTGGCATGTCAAGTTACATTGGAAGCATTGTCAAATAAGAAGTAATAATTACATTATATTTGTATGGATATATTTCATTAATATAAGTGTTCCAGAAGTTATATGAAATTTCTAGAAATCTGATATTCTCTGGTATAATGTTAGCACTCGTAATTGTAGTTATCTTAAAACGTTGTATGTCACAGAAATAACCAAATTTCCTTGTCAATAGCATTATAATGAACTGTCTTCAGATCTTTAACCATGGCCTTTTAAAAGTCTTTTTGTTTTTTACAGAGTTATTGTTTTACTCTGAACTTTTGCAACAGTGTTCCTGCAAATGTGTTTCATCTTCAGGGAGATTCATGGAAAGGACTCTGACACGTACTCTAGAATACAAGATTCTGATAACTTTAAGATAGATCATGAAATTGAACTAGCTAAGAATTTCCAGAACTAATGGAAAAATTGGATTCAGGTAGAACAAAAATTAATTACATGGGACTGAATGAACTGTTGTTGTTGTTATTGTTATGTGCCATCAAGTCAGTTCTGACTCCTGATGACCCTATGAATGAATGATGTCCATGATGTCTTGTCCTTGACAGCCATACTTGGCTTCTGTAGACTCATGCCTATGGCTTCCTTTACAGAGTCAATCCATCTTATATTTGGTCTTCCTCTTTTCCTGTTGCCTTATACTTTTCCCAGCATGAATAAATAACTGAGGATGAGTATAACTTTCGCTAATTTTTGGTGAAACAGCCTTTAATGTTGGTAAAGAATGCTGGTTCTTTAATGTTTTATTTTCCAGATTTAAGGAAACTTTCTCTTAAACTATGACTTACAGTTTAGTAAAGTGTACTTTTGTGAACAAAAATGAAACAATTACTTTTTCTCCCTACCCAATCCCTCAAGAATATGGAAACTCTTAGTGAGTATTGTTATTTTCATGGCAATATAGTTACTTGCATAAGTTCAATAAGAATCTGTTCTCCTAGTAACAGGACACAATCGGAAACATTGGTTTTATTATTAAAGTTTTGACCGCAATGTGAGATTTGAGAAGATGTATAAAATCAGAAAAGCCAGACAGTGTTTAAGGAACTAAGATTGACCTTATGGAGCCAATAAAGTCCCTTGGAAAAACAGACTGGTACCTTGCTTACAGGTTTCCCAAGCAGCCTTACCAAGTGAGTAAGGAAGGTCCCTCCTGGTAGGCTCAGAAACCTCAGGGTATTTTGGGGACCTTGAGAAGAGAGGAATTTACTCAAATCTATAGATATTGCAGGTGAAGTCTAGTCTGATCACGAGTCCTTGCCTTGGCTTCCTAGCCTCAAGATGCTTTTAAAAGTCCAACATCAGGGGCTGGCCCCGTGGCCAAGTGGTTAAGTTCGCACGCTCCACTGCAGGTGGTCCAGTGTTTCATTGGTTCAAATCCTGGGCACGGACATGGCACAGCTCATCAAACCACACTAAGGCACTGTCCCACATGCCACAACTAGAAGGATCCACAGTGAAGAATATACAACTATGTACTGGGGGGCTTTGGGGAGAAAAAAGAAAAAAATAAAATCTTTAAAAGAAAAAAGTCCAACTTGAGATCTCTTATGAAAACTTCTAGCAAAGCAGACTTCAGAGAGCCTATAGGGTCAATAGCTAGTCCTTCTGCACCTGTGTAAATAATCAGGCCAATTTTAATGAGATTATACTTATTTTGCAAAAAAAATAGTCTAAATTTGGCTATCTTTGGTAGAAATAAGGGTGATTATAGAGAGAAAGATTGTTTCAGTAATATACTTTTGTAGCTATTAGATTCTAGTGTTGTTAATTGTGTTTGAGCTTTTGGTATTTACCTATAAACTAGACTGGATCCTGAATTCTTCTAGTTTCCTCAAATACCTGGCTACAAATCTTCAAACTAATGTTTACAATTTTCTCCTACCCTTTGGACTTGAAATCTCTAAGAACTAAAACTACTGTTTTCCAGAATCCATGCAAACTGAATGTGAACAACTCAATATACACTTCGGAGAAACCACCACAGTAGCTCATGTTTAGACAATCTTCATGCCTGGTGCTGTGTGGGCCACTCAGAATGTTTACCTGAACACCTGATGGCATCACCAAAGACATTTCAAACTGCAAAAGATGCTTTGGATCTGACATCTGGAAATCTTGACTGGCTGCCCCCTGGGTTCAGAAACTGGTTTACAGTCTGTCCAATCATTAACCTTTGTTTTTCTTTTGTTTCCATAGAAATGCCTCCTGTTAAATACCTGATTTCTCACACAACATAGGGCTAACTTTGGGAGCCCAGTGTATCACCACCTCCTGATGAGATATAACTATTTAACTGAACTGACCTATTCTCAAGACTGAGATGGTTCAATGAGATCTGGAGCAATCTATCAACCTACCTTCTGGACTGTGAAACTTCTTATTTGGAGTTTCAGTGGCAGAACAGAGAGGGAACAGAATATACCACACCGAAGTATGCCTCTTTGGCATAAGGATTATTTCAGGCTATTTTTAAGAAATAGCAGATACAAAAGATCTGAAAACCAAGTAGAAGCTACCTTTTTGCAAGAGATATTTATAAGAAAAATCTCTATTTGTAAAGGCATCTCCCTGTCTGTAGAGGAAGAGAAGGATGACTCTAAATCTCTAGAAATTCTCATCAATGGGAAAGGCAATGACTTAAATCTGCATAACAATCTTACCCTTATTTACTGCGCTTTTCCTGGTTAACTCCCAAAGCTGCTTCCCCACTCCACAACATCTTCTGTCTTTAGATGGAGATGTTTCTTAAGGTGGTGGCTTGGGCTATTTCAGAGAGTTATTCAATTTTCCTGGGTATCTTCCATGTATACAAAAGGTTTACATGTTATTAAACTTTCACTTGTTTTTCTGCTTTTACTCTATCATTTTATTACAGTGGTGTTTTAGCCAAGAACCTAGAAGGGCAGAGGGAAAATTATTTTTTCTCCCCGTACATGCTTCCCTTTATGCTTTCAATAGAGCTGTATCTGAGAAGGGAGAGAGTTGCTTTGCAGAATTACTGCACATGAGACAGATTTTGGCACTGTGTTTGCTTCTAGTAAGGTAACTCAAATTTTTTATTTTCAGTGTGGTCTCCTGGTCTCTCTATGATGTTCTTAGGGACCCTGAACCATACAGAAGCCCCTGCTACTGCTCACAAGGGCACAACGGTGGCTTTCAAATGAAGTCATTCTGTTAAATCTAAGCATAACAATGGGAAGTGGAGGATCCACTCTCCAGCTGGTGTTAAATCATGCAAGGTATTATCAAATCCTTTTCCCAAAGCTGGCATTTTCCTTTCCATTCAGTAAATCCCTCTACAGACTCCAAACACTTCAGGGTTCAACTGTTGCATGGTAAGCATTGACAATCACCCTATACTTTCTGCAGGGGATGTACATACACAGTGTAAGTGGCTCAAAGCTGTCAGCAACTTACACAATCTCTATTAAGTCTTGCTTCTCTACAACAATCAAGTTTGATAACATTTGCTAACACCCTGTAACACAATGTGAGAGTATTTTACTTTGCAGAATCATTGAATGTAAAAGGCCAGAAAAGAATCTAGAAATAAAAACCCAATGTTTTACAAATGAAGGCAGAATTTCTAAGAGCTAAAGTGACCTATCCAATGTTACATCAACAAATGGTGACACAACCAGGCCTGAACCCTGGTGTCTTGGCTCCAGCCTGCCTCCCACTGTATCATATTTCCTCCACTGTAAAGTGTAGAAGTGCAAGGACCATTCCTAGTTCATTTGTCACTACATATCCAGCTTTTAGCACAGCGCCTAACACATGGCACAGAGGGAAGGAAAGAAAGAAGGAATATCGGTGGTTGAATCCCAAATCTAACTCATTTTTTTAAAAAGTCTTAACCACTTTAGCTTATGTAGCTGGGTCTGTGAGAATGGGGTTATGGTGGAAAAAAGATAAACTCAGACAAAAAGTCCGTCTGACACATGGGGAGTGGTTGGTGGGTTACAGGGAAGGATGGTGTTGGGTGGAAATATCAGAAGATGATAACTGAAGAAAGAACATCAGGGGAGGATGCCTGGCCCCAAAGTTGGCTCTCTGAAGTCACATGTCTCAAAGAAGTTGTGTGGTGTGATTGTGAAGGGGATACAAGAGATCCAGGGCAAAGTAGCTGAAACACTCCTTTTCCTATAGAGATAGCAACCCAAGACACGGGGCCTGGATTCTTACCAGAGCTCTCTGCGGAGTTCTGACCCACACCCCCTCCGCTGAGACTTTTTGGCCTCCCTGAAGCATTTGCTCTGAAAGTGACTTGTACAGTGATGATCTTGAATCCTGTCTCCTGGGCCCCTCTCAGGGATGTCATCCAGAGCCTGACTCACATCCGATTTTAATGCAGGATGTGGAGGGAAGCAGTGCAGGTAGGAGCTCACCTCAGAGGATCCAAAGTGCTCCAGTGCTCTGCCATGCTCCGCAGCCCTGCCCCTGGTACCACCCAGTCACCGTCCCTCCTTCATCCTCACACCACGCACGCACCTACACCACGTAATAATCTCCTACACAGTCAACATGGTTGAGCCATTTAAATACTATCGCATCTCAAGTACATATTTTCTGATTCAACATCGCTCCTGACTTCCAACTGCATGTCTAAAGGCACCTCATAAGCAAAATTTTCAAATCTTAAGTGAATTCAACCGATCCTCATTATTCACAGATTCCAAATTGCATACGTGCCTCCTCCATAAAATTTATTTGTAACTCCAAAATCAATCCTCACCATGTTTTCATGCTCATTCACAGACATGTGCAGAATGGAGAAAAATGTGAGATGCTGGACCCACACGTTTCCAGTGAGGTGGAACAAGGCCTTCCTGGTAAAGCTTTCCCACAGTAAACAAGTGTTCTCTTTGCAGTCTATTCAGTGTCACATTTTTGTGTGCTTTGTGGGGGATTTCACTTTTAAGATGAAGACCCCAACATACTGCTGAAGAGTTGTGCAGCGCTCCTAAGCACAAGAAGACTGTGACGTGCCCTACAGAGAAAATACGTTATTAGGTAAGCTTTGTTCAGGCACGAGTTATAGCGTTATTGGCTATGAGTTCAATCCACAATATATACTGAAAAAGATGTCTCTGATGGTTAATTTTATGAGTCACCCTGACTGCCCCTTGGGGTGCCTAGATTAAACATTACTTCTAGGTGTGTCTGTGAGGGTGTTTTTTTTAGGGTGAAATTAGCATTTGATTCAGTTGTCTCAGTAAAGCTGATGGCCGTGCCCAGTGTGGTGAGCATCATCCAATCCATCGAGAGCCTGAATAGAACAAAAGGTGGATGCAAGAAGTTGGCACTTCCTCCTCCTGCCTGTCCATTTGCGCTCGGTCTTTTGCTCTTGGACTGGGACCTACACCCTCAGCTCCCTACTTCTTCGGCCTTCAGACTCAAACTGGAATTACACTACCAGTTTTCCTGAGTCTCCAGCTTACAGACGGCAAATTGTGAGACTTTCAGCCTCCAGAATCAAGTGAGCCAAATCCTCATAAAAAATCTCCTTTAATATACACATATTTACAGATGTGTGTGTATATACATATTCTATTGGTTCTGTTTCTTTGGAGAACTCTGACTAATACAGTGTCTTCAAACACAAACACATGAAACAATGGTATGTATGAAGCAGTTGACAAAAATGTTGTGACCAGAGGCTCATGTAAACCTAACCCTGGAAACAAGGGTTCAATACTCACTAATTCAGTGTTTGTAGTGACTTTATAGAAAATAATTTCCAGGAATAAAGAGAAGTGATAGAATTATCTCTTTATTTTGTCCATTAACATCCCCGAAACCTGGGAGTTTGCCTTCTCTGTCTCCATCCACACCCATCAGTCCTCGCCTTCTGCAGACAAGTTCTCTCCTCCTCTGTAGACGCGTCCTCTCCTCTGTAGACGCGTGCTCTCCTCCTCTGTAGACGCGTCCTCTCCTCCTCTGTAGACGCGTCCTCTCCTCTGTAGACGCGTCCTCTTCTCCTCTGTAGACGCGTCCTCTTCTCCTCTGTAGACGCGTCCTCTCCTCCTCTGTAGACGCGTCCTCTCCTC